>NC_051125.1:4691211-4991211 GCF_014839805.1 Manduca sexta
GATCCAACCCGACAAATCTAACTCCACAAATATAACAGAAATTATTGTCAACACCGTTCAAATAATCTGAAAATCAATAGGCGCAGTGTTGACATTCAACTAAAGCAATTTCAAGTAAACAATAATTCCGCCATCTCAATTTAACTTGACAATGCCGAGAGCAAATAACCCACCCTGTATTTTAGACTGAATTAGATTTCAGGACATGCTGTGATGCAAATCGGCTTATTGGTTTGGCCGTGGACAAGTTCCGTATAAGTTTTGTTTGTTTTGGTGTTCGTACTTCACGCACAAACTCACGTCTTTTATACCCAACAAGTATAGGTGCAATTGGTGCACCCACTTTTCGCCATGTGTTTGTGTGTCCCATGATAGGGCGAGTCATCTATGACGTCGAGTCTATCGCCGCATCAAAGACAAATTCCAGACTCCAGGCTGATACTGAGTAGAAAACGTAATATTACTTTTCCTGACCCAGGAATCGAAAACAAGACCACTACAATCGTACTGCAACACAGCGACGCCACTGAAGCAGTTATGTTTTTAATGCTATTATTATTTGTTTTTTGTATATCGAACACATATTGCGCCAAATCACATGGATAATTAGATTTTTAAAATATATGTAGTTAATTAGAAGCTTTGTAACCTATACATACTATAAAAAACCCACTTTTCTGTCTGTGTGTATGTTATTGATTTTCTCATAATCTACTGAACAGATTTTATGAAATTTGGTATGGAGATAGTTTAAGATCCTGGGAAGGTTATAGACTACTTTTTATCCTAAAAGTACCTTCACGCGGGCGAAGCCGCAAGCAAAAACTAGTCAATATTATAAAGTTTATGAAAATGTTTGCATATTTGTATGGTTGTTAGAATTCAGTAAGCCTCTCGAAACGTCGGGGAAAATTATAATATAAAACCGCAATAAATCCGAAAAAATACTTTCATATCAATGTCTAACATTCACGTGAACATAAGAAATCATTAACTGACGTACATTTCAGTACTCTATGTAATGTTTCTGTGTAATACTCTAATTTGGAGTTTTATTTTCGAAATACATGATTATTAGTATTCTGTTACGGGAATAACATTGCTAGGAATTATGTCGGCATTGCTACATTTTTGCCGTGAGGCACTTTAAGACAACTGTTTTAGAATTATAATATATTACTACTACATCAGTAGCGAAAGGTGAAGTTTTCCGGAAGGGAACCCGACACAACATATAATTACTAATATGCATGAATGCGATCTGCAAATCATTCTAATGATAATTCGATTCTACAGAAATTCTACATAAAGGGAAGCCGGTAGGAATCGGGTTATACAGACCCTTCGCCACTGTACTAGACTAGATTATATTGTTTTAATAAAAATACACGTCGAATTGATAACCTCCAGGCGATTAAATATATATGACAGATCGTCGTTTACTTTCGTTAGATGAGTGAACCAATCAATAGCCCATAATCCTTTCCTTTAGACTAACAGCACATCCGAAACTCAAAATTTTTTGTGTTGCATGTTTGTTATGCTATATTAGAACATACATCCAAAGATATTCCTAACTCCATTGAGGTATCCATTAATCTTGTAAAAAATAACATTTCTTTATACTTCAGAGAAATAATTAACCAGTAATCCAAATATTATTCAACGCCACGAATACTCAATTATATGTACTTATACATACCTAATCCCTCTCCCTACCGCCCCCCACCCCCTCGCCTTCCACAAAAAGTACCAATCGATCCTGTAAAAAGCAACGTATCTTAATACTTTACAGAAACAATTGACCATTTATCCAAAAATTATTCAACGCCATGAATACTCAATCAATTCTAAATCAAACGTTTCCCAGCAATAGGAGGCCCATCAAGACGTCTGACCTCTCCTAATCTCTGATATTGAAAAGGATAATCGTTGTGTACATTTCGGCTTTCACTTAGTATTCACAGCACGTAACGTAGAAGTTACGCAAACTAGTTACAGCGGATTAGTAAATTATACATACCTCACCGTAAAGGTCGCCATTTTGATTCATGTCATTTAAGGAGAGGATATCTGTTCGTGAAGATGCTCTTTAGACATTTATGTAAGGTAATTTTGTTATTTTATTTATTTCCGCATACAACTATTTTACAAATACCACCCAATACAATAGTGTAGTACAATAGTTACTAGAATATTTTATTATCACTTACTATTACATAAGCGGCCGATGTGAATTCTGTCAAAGAGCATGAAAATATTGTAAAACGCTCTTTTTACAGTAAACATTATATTAGCAAAATAATTACAGAATACAATTTTAAACATTCTTTTTAACAACGTCCAGCCAGAGAGAATAATCGAATAGTCGCCGCGTGACATATCTTCTCTTCTGCCAGCCTGCCCGCGCAGCCGAATACTTCCGGAAACGCCCGACGTGATCGGCTAGATAGCGGCGCGTAACATCGGCCATCCTGCAAAGTGAATACCGTAAGGTATTCACAAAAATAAATTTGAGAAAGTATAACTGAATTGGGTACCTATATTTTAAACAAATAGGACCCAGCAACACAAATCAGAATGCTCATGGCTGCACACAGAATATGATCAGAATGCTCATGACTACAGACAATATGATCACAGACAATGAATGACAGAATATGTTCATGGTCACAGACAGAATATGATCAGAATGCTTATGGCTACAGACAGAATATGATCAGAATGCTCATGATTACAGACAAAATATGATCAGAAGGCTCACGGCCTCAGACAGATCAGATTAAATAAAATAAACAGTTACGCACGTTCGCATTGTCAGCCTGAAGTGTTGCGTCACCGATTTGACTTCACATGACTCCAGTCATTCCTGTCTCCAATGATTTAGTTTCTAAGAAAACATCCTTCCAGTGAGCCAAGCAGCAGGCATAACGAAGTTTTGTTATGAATGTCGTTAATCGTACTAATGTGCAGACATCAATTCCATATGCATTCCCAACATATTTACTTCAACAGACGTAGACGTTGCCATGGTAACTAAAAATCTGAGAATCTGGTAATTTTAATTTTGGCATTCAATGATTCATCACAGATTTATTCCGATAGTTCTCTTCACATTCGAATTCAATGTAACTTCAAATTATCATTTGTATAATCCCACTTCTGAATGTAAAACGCTCTTTTACAGTAAACATTATATTAGCAATATAATTACAGACTACAATTTTAAACATTCTTTAACAACGTCCAGCCAGAGAGAATAATAATCGAATAGTCGCCGCGTGACATATCTTCTGCCAGCCTGCCCGCGCAGCCGAATACTTCCGGAAACGCCCGATGTGATCGGCTAGGATAGCGGCGCGTAACAATATATTTATCTGGTTGGACAAATCATTGACATTATTAACATAATATGTTGGTATATAAACAAAGCTGTGCATCGATGATTCCTCTTATATTGTAGGTGTACTTATATGGTCAATAATCACTGACCATCAGATAACTAATTGTTCCATTGCCCTTTACTAATAAAACTGTATACTAAATTATACTCTGGATGAAAATTGACCACAATTAAATGAATACAATAATCGCTGGGACTTTATCTATGATTCTAGTTCCAAATACAAAACTAAAATCAGCAAAAATTTCTTAAAACTGCATTTCACAGTGGACTAATGTTTGCACATTAATAATGCACTACGCCGTAGCACTACGGGCTAGTACGTAGCAAGTTATCACGAGCTATAATTGATAAGTTGTTGTTTGCCGCGACGGTTCCCCGTGCAAGTTGCCAAGTGCTACGAGCGATTATCGACTAGCTACGGAGTGCTCCGAGCTTTACTCGGCTACGACATGCTACGCTATTAACGTGTGAACACAGCTTTTATCTATTCAGTGTACTGGTTGCGCATTTCAGTAGACCGTTCTAGTTACTTTGTATAGTGGAATAGTACATTAGTGTAGTTTTATTACGTATTTTTGTTACTCTCTATGAAAATCAAAATATATGATAGATATATCTGCATATAATAAAGACATAGGTAAAACTCACAAAATATCAAACAGACAAAAATTTTGCCAATCGATCAACCTTCATGAGCAGGATATTTAGGAGAGGTCTTTGGCCATCATAGGCACTTATGGGCTGGCAAAAATACAGAATAAATTAAGCTATTTCATATCAGACTGTCTTGGTAGCGTAGTTGTGTTGCATAGGTCGAACAGTACCGCTCTGAGACCCAGGGTCGAATCCCGGGTTAGGCAAAGTGATATTGAATTTTCCTGCTCAGTATTAGTCTGAGTCTGTAATTTATGTCCGATATGGCAAGAGGCTCGCTGCCTATTACATCATGGGACTGAATAAACATGGAAAAAGTGGGCGCTCTGGTTGCACCGCTGCCTACATCTTCGAGGATAAAAGCTTAATATGTGTGAATAAAAATATATGAAAACTCTATCGTATTTATAGTGCAACAAACAGCATCCACGTAGTACCGAATTTTCTTAATAATCACCATGTTGTAACGTAGAAAAAATAATATATCACCCACAAACGTAGAGTGAACATTTTGGTAAGCGGTTTCAAGATTATTTTCAACTACGAGTTATATTTATTACAATGAATTTTTCTATGTGAGAAGGGTATAAACACAGACATTATTTTTCTTGACAACATATTTTTCTTAGAGCACTATCGTTATATCTGAAGATTTGAATAGAAAAGACTAGGTTTTGCTGAAAATATTGTTAATAGAGCCTTTTCACGCTATGACGTTACTTAGGTTTTCGATTTTCCTTTGCGGCGTACTAAATCTAATAATCTTTAGTAATCTGTGAATGTAATGAAGTTATAACAGACCGATGTCTGAATTTTATGAAATTGAAGAAAAACTAACATGGGAGGTCTTTATTAATGCACCAGAAGGCAAAACAATAGTTTTTTGAATTTTATCTGTGTATCGCTGGCAAAGGGACTAAATAAGCCGATTCCTGCCGGCTTCCTTTGTCATCATCATCATCATCAGGCACATAAAATCCACTGCTGAACACCGCCCTCCCTAAAGATTTCCAGACGTACCTGTCGAAAGCAGCATCCAGCATAATTTATGTAAAATCTAATTATCATTAGAACAATCTGCAAACTGCATTAATGCATATTATTATTAATAACTATATTATGTTGTGTCCCTTTTGGATAATTTCACTCTTCGTCACTACTGTCTGTATGTTTATACTCGTGTCATATCAAAGTTTTCATCAATGTAAAGAAACGTAAGCTCTAAAGCGTAAAGCATGATTTAGGCAAGTCTTTATCCGGAAAACCATTTAGACGCGGTGGAAACTGCGAGGAATCGTAAGTTATATATAATATCGCATTCCTGCTTGAATAAAGACGCGTCGCGTATATTCTCGTCTAGTTAAAATACGTCGGATATAACAATAACTAACAAAATAACAAAATATTTAGTGAAATCGGTCCAGCCGTTCACGCGTGATGGCGTGATATAATCCGATATAGATGCTATAAAGTTATCTCCCAAATCTTACAGGTAACAAGACTCATGAGTAAAGCAACAAAAAAATCCGAGCACGGAAACCTCATCTGTAATGACGTCACTGTAAATCATCCGTCCTATCCGGTGGCCGGTTATCCGCCGCGTCCGGATGAACGCCGCCACTGACTGATGCCTTCCGGCGTTGTGATACTTAATTGTGGACCGTTTCGAATTTGTCTATTTGCGGAACGGATTTGCTTTTTTGGATGTTATTAACGTACAAAACGTGGCTCGATATCGCTTCTAAGGGTCTGTGTGTATGGCGTTTTTACTAAATACGCGAGTTTCAACTCTGTGGTCATATGTGGAAGTATCAAGTTCTTACTACATCACTCGTATTAGACGTTATATTTCTGTTTGAGCGCGTTACCTTTAAAACATCACGTTCAAGAGCTCTAAGAGTCCATGGACAAAATTAAATATGGAATAAAAAAAAAATGAGATTCCAGCCATTATTTTATGTAGGCACGGTAAAGTGACTCTACTGCATCAGGGGCCTTATTCTCTATCCCGCACGTTATTTTGACAGTGTAACAAGCACTTAACACAACGCATCATGTTTAGGACTACACAAATTTGGCTTACAGAATACCATTCCACGCACATTTTCGGACATAATATGACTCGGCCGCGTTACGCGTTTACACTATCATACAGAATAAGGGCCCTGTTAGTAAGTGGAATGCAGTCCAATAGTGTTGTAGAACCTCTTGTTCTAATATATTTAAAAATTAAAACATAAATGTCTTATGTCAACTCATGTAAAACAAGTGCTCAATGATAAAAACATTCTCTGAATTTATCCGTATTTTTCATTTCACGTGAATTATCGCTTGCATTTACGGTGAAGGAAAACATCGTGAGGAAACCTGCATACCTGAGAAGTTCTCTATAAATTTCGAGGGTATGTGAAGTCTACCAATCCGCTCTAGGCCAGCGTGGTGGACTAAGGCCTAATCCCTCTCAGTAGTAGAGGAGCCCGTGCTCAGCAGTGGGCAAGTATATAATACAGGGCTGATATATTATTATTATTATTTCATTTCACGTATAGTATTTCATTATTTTTACTACAGATAGAATGTCGACTGACGAGAAAAGTTACCCCTGATCAATCGACACAATTATGCCGGATTGTTGGAATTGGATATACACAAGCTAATCCCGAAACGCGACACACTTTAGTCGACAATCTATTCGACTGCACTCCACTTATCATCTGATACAGTGGAGCCATTTTGCGCGCATGTATAAGCAAAATACTTACATAATACATAAAAAAAGAGTGCGCATTGATTAGTCTCAGCGGATAAAGGCTTGTGAATACCAACAAAATTGTTCGCAAAAATAATTGTTAAACAGTCGTATACCGTTATTCTATTGGAATTGCAATTACATTAGCCACGGTTTCGTTCATTAGGCACGGCCCGTAGTGAAATATCGCTCTGGCGGCTGACCAAATGGTTGCAACAGTCCGCAAACCGGCCGCTGTCAAACAGCAATACAGATTCAGAGCTTTGCTTTGTTTCGATATTAATTATGCTATTTCGGAAAGGGCACATCTCATAAATACTATATAATATATAATACAATAATATCAGCCCTGTATTATATACTGTCCCACTGCTGAGCACGGGCCCCTCTACTACTGAGAGAGATTAGGCCTTAGTCCACCACGCTGGCCTAGAGCGGATTGGTAGACATCACACACCTTCGAAATACTATATCTATCTCTATATCGAGAAATGTATGTATAATAACAAAAAAAACAAGACTTCTGTAATTTTTTCTTGCAAATTTAAACCAAATTCTAAACCAAAAATATTTTACACTACTTTAGAAAATGACCATTTCCTAAAGTTTTTACATTTTTGGACATTGTTTTATTACAGGTTTGGAAGTATGTTGGCATAGTTATTTCGACTGCCGCGGTGGCGTGTATTACGGTATGATTACTGTGCTGAGGTCTCGGGTTCGATCCCGGGTAGGACAGTGATATTATTATTTTTATCAATACCAGACTGAGTCGTGGAATTTATATCTGATATGGCGATTAACTCGCCCCCTGTCACATCATGAGACGAAACACGCGTAGCGTATTAGTGTCCTCACACCTCTGCCTACACTTCGGCAATAAAGGTGTGATGTGTATTTGTTTTATTTTTAATTCACTCTAACAGAATCAGAGTAAGTATATATTCCCGCAGGTACCTTATAAAATTTAAATTAACCGAGAAAATCTATCAAAACAGTGATAATTTTCTCCGAATTTCGATGCATTTTCACTTATTCTCGACTAAGCTCATTCCAGATCACTTAAACACCTAAAATCCTTTTCCAATCCCAATTCTAAACATTAGAAACATTTCTATTCAACCATTATAAGCTACACTAATGACCGTCTCAATTTATCCAATCACAAAAGATTAACACTTTCCAACGATCCAATAACCTTAAAGCTTCGACAAAAAATAACAAAAGAACATTCGGGCCGAACGAATCAACGCACCGGTTCGAAACGCTGAATAAAATTACAATCGTTGAGTAAACGATCTATCTAATTCAATCCATTTATATAAGTGATTCTACGTAGACGGTAAAGACTTTTGGAGACATTATTTTCGCTCAGTCATGTTATAACATTTATTGGTTTTCACGTTTTCCGTCTGAGAGTGACCTCGATTTTCCGTCGCGTAATTCTGGTCACAATATTCTGTTAATACTATGTCTTATATGTATAGCACAGGATCTGATTGATGGAAGGACCTTGGGAGGCCTTTGAACATTGGGACATTATAGGCCGATACAGCTACAAATTATATGTTACGTAATTTACTTAAATTTAAATAAAAAAATAAAATAAATTTATCACGTAACCGATCAAAGTTGCAATTATGATACGTCAACTCCATTTACAAGAATATTTGTTATTATTTCTAAATAATAATTAAAGACACTTATATAACTACGATTATTTTAATAGTCATCATCATTTTAATCTTTGAAAATGGAATTCCATTGGCGTCTTTCCGTCTTTATTTTAACAGCGTTTCAACTGATATCACACTTCAGAGTGACACTGAGTTTTTCTATTATAATAATCCTTTACCCAGGTACTGTTATTTTCCATGGGCATTTCAACGCTACAATCACAATTAACTCCGAAAAATGCATTTACACGAAGAAATATGGAAAACCTATAATGATTCCTATTTGATTTGCGGGGCCCTGAAACAGACATATGTTCTCCGTTAACGTAAATTCGACCCGCATTCAGTTCCGTACAAAAACGCCACAAATGAATCCCAGGGCGCGCCCTGCAGAATGACAAACGACATTCAATATTCCACAAATTCGATTTTGATCGAGCGACGTGACCTCACGAAAACGACAATAGGAAATTAATTCTAATACAGCCTTTATTGCGTTTCGCATAAAGATTTATATATACTTTTTGTGGTTAAAAATGGTAATGGTTGCGAAACGCGGTCTGGTTTCCGAATTAGTCGTTTTTCATTTATCTCTATTGTATAGTGTAACTGAACATATAAAGGAATTATTTAAAGATTATAAGTAAAAATATACGGCACTGCTCTATAAAATCAATAAATAAAATATATTTGATCATATATAAAATAAAATATAATAAGGAATCAGTCTGTTTATCAGCGGTTCCAACAGGCCGGCATAATTGTGTCGCCTATCGAGGACTAATACGTCAGTCGACATTCTATTGGAACCACCTCTACTAACCGTGCGTATATAAAAATCATTCAATAGTATAATAATAAATACTTATAAACAACGAGCGACATACACCCGCGTCACATGAGTAACACTAATTATAATTAATAACCGAAGGACTTGTGGTGGTCCGACTTCAAACTCCACAAGATCACCGCTGGGCTAATCTGAAGAAAAAAATCATTAAAATCGCCCCATCCTTTTCGGTGTTGATGGGGAACATATACACATTTATTTTTTACTAGGTTTTGCTCGCGGCTTCGCACACGTGAAGGAGTTTTCCGGGATAAAAGTCCCGCTATATATTTTCCGGAATAGAAAACTTTCGCTGGGTCTAAGCTGCCTCAAAATTTCATAAAAATCCGTTGAGTACATTTTGAGAAAATCGATAACGGGCAGACAGAAAAGGACTTTGTTTTATATAATGGGTAGATTTACAAAGATTACCGATGACAGTCATAATTGCACTCAACTCGTACTATATAACAATATTTTCAAAGCCTAATAGACTATCTTAATAATCCAAATCAAAACCTCAATAATACATTGAAATAAATATTGGGTCCAATTAGCCTAAGAAAATAATTTGCTATTCCTGAGCTTTTCCATATTTTTGTTATTAATTAGATTAATCGTGGTGTCTGACTAAGTTATAATGTTTTATAGTTGGATGAATATTTTTGGCTATAATATTTAATTTTAGTTGATTTTTAAGTAAAATTGCAATAGAGTTTATAATCAAAATAACATATTAAAATATTTATAGTTCACCCAAATTATTTGTCACCCAAATTTTTAAGTTGTATACTACGTCTCGTTGTTACCATTTTGCTAATGCGTATTGGGGTAGCACACGTAGTCTTATTTTAGACATTCATTGACGTAACTCTCCCGGGCTGAAGCGTTCATTATGACGTAACTACTCAGTATACAAACACTGAAATTTATTCGTATTAGTTTTAATCAGTGATCGAAGTATACTCGTCGTGTTATTTATTGCACATGTTTCTTGCTTGATACATTTAATTGCTTGTTATTAATTGTGTGTTAAATTAATTACTCCGATTAAAGACATAAATTATTATGTAAGAGAAATATTGGCATGACAGTACCTATAGTTAGATGTTTCTCTCTACGAGATGTAATATTCATTATTCATTATACAACTTGCTGGCGAATCAGTCTTCAATTATAATATAATGCATTTGGCAACAAATTATTTCTATGTCATTTCTCTGCTTTCGCTTTATGGTGCATATTTTTGGCGATTTTGTACTTACTTAAGCATTATGTTGACTGTGAGAGAAAAAAAAATAAAAAAAAAAAAAAAATGCTTTATTCATCACGTAGGCGAACATAGTTGCACTTATGATAAGTCAAGGTACATGAGAATATTTAATTATTACTTAATTAAATTAGCTTATATAAACAAAGACAATTTATATTGAAAATAAAATAAATGAAAAATATACTTAGTAAACAAAGAAGCCAGATCGGGCTGGCAGGGAAGAAAAAATAAAATGATGTATATATGTATTTTTGAATAAGCAATAAGGGAGAAACGCGTCGCGATCCTCACCGGTGAGGACAATAAAAGCCCTAATCTAGCTAACCTACCAGCCTTTCACTAACTACCTAAGCGATGACTACCCGAAGAAGAAAGGCAGAAAGAAACTCTGGGATTTATTTTTTGTCATCAATTGTCCATTCTTTTATAATATTGTTATTAAATATATATATATATATATTTTTTTAATAAGTCTTTTCTATACAAAGTCTGATTAATTATATAAGCTAATACACGCACATCACCGTAAAAGTGCGGAGAAAATCCACATAAATGTATTTAGCAATAACTAAAAATTAACGAAAAAAAAAACAATAATACTAAAAAAATTATAAAAACTATGAAACAGTGTACAGCGTGCATACGCCAACATTTACAAACATAATATTTTCATTTCATATTTTGTCATAGATCTCGGTCAATATAATTTAGATTTAGATAAAATATCTAATATTATAAACTAGGCACTATATAGAATGACAGCGTCGAGACATACAATCAATTCTATATTATTTTTATCAGTGAAAACGTTTAAATGTTTTCATATTTATGTTCCTCTATATTATTTAGTCTAGGTGTAAGTTTTCCGAAAATAATAACATAAAGTGATGTTATAATTCTTTTGGAAATTACATACTCTAATTTTGCTCTACATTATTTTTTTACTTAGTATAAAAGGACAATATGACACAATAAAACAAAAAAGTTGTTGTATACTATTTTTTACTATATTCTCTCTTATACTAAGACAATAAAGCATAAATTTGTGCACACACAATTTCAGTTCGAGACGCGCTGATAATTTTCAATTTCATTGTTCAAACGATCGCGAGCCGCGCGTCGGCTCTTCCGAGCAATAGTGTCGATAACGAAAACTGGTTAGCACCGGATCGATGGGTGCCGTCCGCTGATTCAGCCGGTTCGATTCTATCACTTCCATCGCTCTGTCACCATGCCGTTTATTTTCAAGGATAATATTGTTTTTGTCCAGTTTGTTTTATTTACTTTCACAAAGGTATAATTGAGGATTTAGCGCTATCATTTTTTTATTGTTTTGTTGTTTATGAGAAGGTTAATACATCGCATAAAGTTGTCGCTTAGGCGTTTTCACTGGTAGAGCCTCACAGGGATCGTAGATGCCTTATCCGTTTATGAAAATAACTAAATTCGCGAGGGACATTTTGTATTTATCTAACATGTTATTAATTATTACACACAAATGTATATAAATATACAGGTATACTGGTAGGTATATATACATCTAGCAATCAATCCATCAATCATCCATAACGGTGAAGGAAAACATCGTGAGGAAACCTGCACATCTGAGAAGTTCTCTATAGGAATTTCGAAAGTGTGTGAAGTCTCCCAATCCGCACTAGGCCAGCGTGGTGAACTAAGGCCTAATCCCTCTCAGTAGTAGAGGAGGCCCGTGCTCAGCAGTGGGCAAGTATATAATACAGGGCTGATATTATTTAATCAATCCATAATATTCCTAAAACAAAGATAAACTTTATTCAAGTATTTTCCCATAAGTATGGTTCATGGTAATTAATTTTCCATTACAGAACACTGAAGTGTGGTTAGCGCAGTGAGTGTTATTGTTTGCGAACTGTGGGTAAACTGCGTCGCCGTAGCTTCCAACAGACACTCGACAGGCGCCTATTGATTTTATATGCACGTACTGTTATTTCTCACCTCAACGTGCTTACTTTAATAAATAGAATTGCGCTTGTAAATATTAATCCGTGATAAAAATAGATTTAACGTGTAAGAAAAATATATAATATAAAGTAACTTAACATGCTTTCAAAAGATAAAAATGCAGATTTTGATCACCCTGTATGCGTCTAAAGTATTGCGCAGCATGCGAAAAGTAATCACCTGTAAGTAATTAAGCAGAGTCTATACTATAATATACTTACACGTTCCACATTCGACTTGTCACTAGGGAATTTGTCGAGAACTAGCTCGTAATCGAAATTAAATGCGCAATATCTTTTCAAAATCACTCAACCTGTATCACTTGGGAAAGTATAATACCGCGTAACCGCCATTGGTGGCTAAATGCCGCGTAAGTGACAAAAAATGTTTTAGGGGAGTAAAACTAAAAGAGTTGATGTTTCCTTTACATTGGATGTATCAATTACAACTTGTTTTTTTTTTGTGACTTACGCGGTATAAAATTAACCAGTGTTCGTGGCATTGCATTATTCGGACGATATATGTGTGTCCACATGTCACCCAGGAACTAGCACTAGACCAGGCCATGTGACATCCTGACCGCAGCCTTGAGGTGTAACACCACAGGAAATATCTATTTTTAAACAAACGTGCGCAAGACATTTGATATCACGTTTTATTTTAATCGCGGTAAAGTCGGTAGAAATAAACGACTATTTTAATTCTATTATACGGTCTAGGAAGGAAATTCCACACTCAGCTATATATTCAGAATTAGTAGTGTTTTTATTCATAGAATTCGTTAAGTATAGATATGCAAATCCTTTTATGGGCAGTTCATTGTAGAAATAATTTTCCCGATAGTCGCTGCTATAGAAGCGATGCAGTCACTGTTAGCGTCACCATCATAATCGGTATCATTGTTACCGTCTTTAAAACTGTCATCATCATAAAAAATAATAACCAGTAAACTATTTAATGTAGTACAGGCGTTTTTAATAAAGAATTCCAATTTCAATCTTTAACGATTCCGAATAAACCATTCAAATAAGTCATTTGTAACATGTCAAAAAATATTTTGTTCTGATTGGTCCATTTTTGCGATAAATAAAATTAATCCATTGGATTCGTTTTTTGAAAATGGCACTAAATGTTCTTTAAATAATTTGAATATAAATTATTATATCATTATCTATACTTATAATAAATCTGTAGAGAGGTCAATTCTGTACATGAAATATATTTCCAAAATAACTATCAGGGGGTGATTAGGGATCGATACTGATGCCAAAAATGCAATTAGTAAAATTTTTGTCTGTCTGTCTGTCTGTCTGTCTGTCTGTCTGTATAACCGTTATAGAAACAAAACTACTCGACGGATTTTAACGAAACTTGGTACAATTATTTGTCATACTCCTGTGCTGGTTATAGTATACTTTTCATCACGCTACAATTAATAGGAGCAGAGCAGTGAAGGGAAATGTTGGGAAAACGGGAGAAGTTACTCCATTTTTAAGCTTCCGTCGCGTGTGCAACCTTAATGGTTAAAGCTACATAGAAATCATGTATGACGGAAATGTTCTCCTTAAAATTATGTAAAAATATCCCACGACAGCATATGTCTATCTTTTATGGTTGACTCACAATGACACGTGTAACTCCCGATAGCTTAGCAGTTCGAAGCTTCCTCATTATATTTGTTTACTAATCTTAGGAACTATCGGTCCAAACTGAAAAATTCTGTTTGCGTTGGATAGCCCTTTATTTGTGGATTGCTATAGGCTATATATCATCACGCTATACCCAATAGGAGCGGAGCAGCAATGGCTAATCTCTGGAACTATCGGTCCAAACTGAAAAATTCTTTTGCGTTGGATAGCCCTTTGTTCGTGGAGTGCTCTAAGTTATATATCATCACGCTATGACCAATAGGAGCGGAGCAGTAATGGCTAATCTTAGGACCTACCAGTTTGAACTGAATAATTCGTTTTGTGTTGGATAGCCCTTTATTTGTGGGGTGCTATAGGCTGTATATCATCACGCTATGACCAATAGGAGCGGAGCAGTAATGAAACATGTTACAAATACGGGGACAATTTATTAGTTTTGAGAGCTTCCGTTGCGTGCGCTGCGTAAACGGTTAAAGTTATGCAACAATGATGTATGTCGGGATTATTCCTCTTAAAAGTTCTAAAAATATATTATAAAACAAAGTCCCCGCTGCATCCGTTTGCCTGAACGTCTTAAACTCAAAAACTACCCAACGTATTAAGATAAAATTTGGTATTGAGACAGTTTGAAACCCTGGGAAGAACATAGGCTCCCGGAAACTACTACTTTTATAATGGAAAACTTTAGCCTGAAAAACTTTATAACGCGGGCGGAGCCGCGAGCAAAAGCTAGTAATAAATATTGTTATATTTATATTAAAATTATAATGTTATGTTGATCTTAATTATAATAAATGCTCATTTTCGTTTTATCTCGCAGATAGGACAGGTTATCGGCGCATGTTTTTGACCTTCATAATGTTAACCTTTTGATATACCTAATATAGTTTTTGTCATCACGTGTTTTGAATATAGGTTGTTGGTATCGCATTAAAAAAAAATAGATTTAATAATATTCTGATTAAAGGAGCTTTATCGTATGCTCACGAGTACATCGCTCTACATGACCGCTCTGATTGGTGCCTACTCGTTTTCCCTCATACTTCTAAGTTTTTTAATCCTTAGAATTCGATTTAAGGCTCAAATCTACAGTTTTATGATAAAGATCTTTGCCTACATGGAGACTAAGTACATAATTACTTTTGTAATTTGAGGCGACACTCGTAATTCGCAGTTTTTTTACAATTTCTTGTGTAAACATAAACAATTCAATTACGATAACAATAAATCGTCAAATAGGTAAAGTTGTAAATCGAGTTACGTATAAAGGTGATAACTAACATGACTTACAATCAATAACAGACGTAGAGTTAACATACAAAACGTCCATATTTAATAACAAGTGACGTTCAATGCAAATAAAATGCAATTGTTGGTTTATATTGTTCAAATATTTGCTTTAATTTCAGAGACATATACTTTAATTGACCTACAGAGTACTTTTACACATTTCTATTAATATATTTGTTTGGGTTCCGTAAAAATCAATCAAATTTATGTTGACGATGATTGTAGGTAGATATTGTAACTGAGTTTTCGGATAACCAACACCTCAGTCCGCCCCGTGACCATGAAGCAATGTCTTAAAAACGTTAGGAGAAAATTATAATATAAAAACCGCGATAAATCTGAAAAATAGTTTTATTTTAATGCCAAAATTTATGTTCTTTGTTCTTAAAGGAAATTCTGTACCGGCTCACATACGATGGAATACACATGGTGTAAAGTAAACGCACTAGCTCCTCTTCTGTATTCTGGGAAAAAGGCGTAAGTGTATGATGTAAAATTCTTGCAAAGGACGACAGTGGTTTACTATCTCTGTATTTCGAGAAGCCCTTACAACTCATTCATGTGCGTTTTGAGTTCCTGAGGAGATTGAAAATCATGTACATGATTTCAAAGGCTTTGTGCTTAAGTGTATCATAAAGCCCGTAATCATTTATCAACAATATCTAATCAATAACAACTTCTTATGAAGTGTGGTTATGTCGACTTGACATAAATTACTTTGATAAAATTTACGAGCTGATATTATTGTTATATATTTGACAAGATATGTTTTATGTTTAAAATTGATATAAATATAATACATATTTCTTTTAATCCATTATTTAATTATGTATTACTGTTGCAAAATAATGTAGATTGTTTTCGAAGATAAAGATGATTATTATTCGTGGTATAGTTATATTCTATGAAGTTTGGTCAAAGACACGTTTGAGCTGGCTCGACCTAGGTCGGGTATAATCATTCTCTCCTAAGATATTACTTAGGAATGTCTCATAAACGATGTAAAAAAAGTTTTGGATTACGAGTCCTACGGTCTGTAATCTGCAGAAATTAAATAACTACGCATATCGCAAACCCTATTTCTAGTCATCATTTCAGCCGGGAATCGTCCACTGCTGGACATAGGTCTCCCCCATTGAGTGCCACAGGGACCGGTTCTGGGCCGCCCTTATTTATTCAATCGCTGAAAATAATTTACGATTTTTTTAGCGATCGTTAGTGGAAGTTATCATATACGTACTACGCCCATAAACAATTAAAACATGCTTTAAAGGGACTAGCGTTAGGTAAATTAGTATTCCGAAATAATAAACATACAACAAAAATCTAAAACACGTAACTAATTTCAATATCGCGTGCTGTAAAAAGCACCGTTACTTGAACACTTATTTTCTCTTTCCATAAAACTAACAATAATGTTGTTTTGTCGTATTCTAATAAAGTTTGCATGTTTTGTAGCACCCCTTCTTTATAACGCTGAAAGTAACATGTTGATTCAAGTTATATAGTTATATATTTTACTACTTAAACTATTTATTGTAGAAGGCAACAAAATACGTTTCTTAGTAAAAGGGCCACTTATAGTCCATGGCAAATGTGTTGAAATATATATCGAACAAGCAACCAGGACCCAGAAGCAGGATACAACAATATAGCACTGACATCATTATTATATTTCGAAATATTTTGTTAATATAAAGATTAGCAAGAAACTGAATTAATCCTTCACGAGAAAAGATATCTGAATTTACGAGTTATCAGAATTCTAATAATAATAAAATAAAAGAGATACAACAGATAAGTAATACGTCACTATCATCGATATCGATTTTGACATGGAAGTTTGTTAGTCAATATTTTATGTAATACCCACAACCTGTAGATAGGTCCGAGATCAATATATTATAGATTATACTATACATTTTCAAAGGTTTATTTTTAAAAGTAACTAATTTAGTTATCAGATGAAAAATTTGCTTTGTTATCCCGGAATACCCCAACTGCAGCTGTCAAACAACGTTTATTCGCCGTTGTGAAAATGAAGTAAAGTAAAAACTTCTTTTACTTCTAATTTTCACCGTTTTATGACGGAGTCTACAAAATTTTCGTTTGAATAACGTAGTTTAGCTCTTGCGTGAAAAAGCATGTTTTACGTAAAAATATAATATTCTTTATGTGGTTGCCGTAGGTCTAGCGTATTCATGTTTTGGTAAACTGAACCATGCCCTTTTAAACGAGGTTGTATCATGAATATTCATCTACATGACCTACAACAAGAATGTGCGCCTTGTACGTGTAGATTGTACTCGCTATTTACATAGTATAGGACCTCTCTTTTAACGTTACTGTTTATTTCCAACTCGCATCTGACGTCGTTAATTTTTCACCAGTTGTTAAATCACCAAGTGGTTCTAAAATAAGCCAAATTAAATACGATTTTTGACTGTACCTACATACATTTCCATTACAAATAAGTGTCGTTGTAAATTACGTCACACGTGGGTTGGTTTGTTGCAGGAAATTTCCACACGAATCGAACGATTCATGCGTGTCGAATACAATACTGTACTGTAATCGTACTTAATGGAAAACGTTTGTAATGAAAACACCGCATTCAGCGCGCCCGATCCATCTTTGCAGATGCGATGAGAATTTTAATTCAAGATTCATTTTGCGTCAGTGCTTTTTGTTATAGTTTCTTAAGGTCGATTTTTATTTTTTTTATACTCATTTGTTTTTATTGGCATTTCTAGTAGTATTATTTTCTTTTTGGTCTGTAATCATTAAAATATATAAACTGTACCCTTATGCTAACATTTTTGATATTTTCATGGATGCAGAAGAGTCAATTAAATAACCTATCTATGACAAGTGTTCTATAACAAATCTCTCTTATGTAATATCTTAGTGCGTAAATAAGAATACAATTAGAGGACATATAAGTTGCATACACAATTATTTAGAGCAACAATATCATAACGAACTCCCTTCTATATTCGGATTCAATTCATTCGTTTTGCTATTAAAATCTAATTTAGAGTAGTGCTACAGTCTAGTAGACATGAAAAGCCTTTTATCTAACTGAAGATGGATATTGATTGCGCTGTGTTAGCTTTTTCATTGCATTCCATTTCTGTCTTGGAGTAACTATGGTTTAAAATAAAAATAGGGTAGTTGACGACTTTTTTTAAATACATTTATCAAAAATGTATTTCATTCAAAATCTACAGGAAAATATTTTTCAAAATCTACGCAATAGTTTATAAGTTTTAAGCTCTGAAATATGGTGGAAAGAGAATCTGTCAAATTACAGTAATAGTGAAATGTGACGTTACCCAGGGCCACCTGCCATAACGCTGCGTGAGTGAGAGAGGGACAGCGCGATAACCTTACCACGCCCTCACTTGTGCTTACAACAATATTTCAAATATTAATGACTGCTTTATTTTTCAACCAACTTTGATGCTCATTTCACAGAAGAATTTCTTTTTCATTTTATCTTCTGTTACATATAAAATAATAGACTAAATCAGAAATAAGAAACATCCAATAAAACAATACTGTAAAAATATTATTTCTAGGAAAATTACAACTTTTGTATGAAGCATGATAAATTCATACATTAATGACATATTTAGGTATGCACGATTTTATAGGTTTGGAAAAACCCTACATTTAGTTAACAGTCTAATGTTATTTTGTTTAACATAAGATAATTAAATTAGTGCAGATATGGAATCAGACTGTATGAAAAATAATTTTATTGATCATAGGGTTGTCAATCTCTATTATATTATTAAAACAAATATACGTCAAATATGTATAGTGTACACCTATGCGAATTATGACTATTTTTATTTTGTGAGAAATACTGAAAAATATAAAATATAATTTGACCAGCCGGGCTCTAGGAAATAAAAATCTATAACTAAATACCAAACAAATGTATGCTGGCAGCCCTGATAATCTACTGTTACCATGGTAATTTCGAACTGTTTTTCAACTGTCTCGTGATCAACTGTCACATGTTTGAAAAGGTTTTTAGCGTCCATGCGCTAATGAACTACTAGCAGGATTTTATTATAATTCGAATCAACACCAACTAGTATGATGGGACGTCATGATTGTGCTTTCACGTCATATCGTTATCGAATTCCAATGCATTTTATATAATATCATTATTGCAGGTATTACTAAGATTTGGCAAATTATAAATTTATATAATAGTAATTTTTGATCGAAGCTCCGCCAACGTGAAGTTTTTCCGGAATAAAAGTTCCGTTATATAGTTTTTTGGGATAAAAAGTAGCTTTCGTTCTTCCCAAGATCTCAAACTATCTTTATACTAAATTTCATTGAAATGGATTCAGTGGTTCAGCTGTGAGAGCGCAACATCCAGACAGAAAGGGCGACTTTCGTATTTGTAAATTAAATATAGATGATATGTATTAATATACAATAATGTAACAATTTCTCAAAGCTATGTATTATTGACTGCACACATGCTTTTTCTTGCATTCTTCTTCACAGGGACATCAAGGTATCTCCCCTGCACCAGATGGAGTGGAGTGGCGTCCAGATAGATTATCTAGTGCCGAGAGATGATTAATTATCCCTCGCTTGTCGACACAATTATGCTTTGCACCTAACTGCTTATTACGGTTGTTGGTTAAGTGACACCGCAAAATCACCTGAGGTGGTTTCCGTTAACGTCAGAGAATGTACATAGGTATAACTTTTATTCTATTTTAATACACACAATATAGTACGTCAACAACATTCATTGTTAGTTGTGGATTTTATTCTGTTACAGAAATGGTGACTCAAAGTGATTCCCTGTCTTGTGTACGAGTACCTCTAATCATCGAGCTCATAAGATTCTACTATTGAATTTAGAATTTTTACAATATTGGGGCGTGGAACAATGTTATTAGATCTTTTTAAGAAACAAGAATACAAAAAATTGTGCCCGCCAATTCAGTGTAAATACCTTTCAAGTACTATTCTGTATTCTGGGGCCTTATTCTCTATCCCGCATGTTATTTTAACAGTGCGTAACAAGCACGTAACACAACGCATCATGTTTAGGACTATAGAAATTTGGCTTACAGAATACCATTCCACGCACATTTCTCTAAGATAACATGACACGGCCACGTTACGCGTTTACACTATCATACAGAATAAGGGCCCAGTGGTATAAGTTTCTTGGTTGTTTCCGCTCTCTTATTTAATATATGCCAATCCTTTTTTCTAAGTTTTTAAAATTTTAATGGCCAGTACTTTAGATTTAAATCTCCTATTGAACACCATACCTTCATAGAACAACTAACAATTTCCTAATGAGCATGTTGAAATATTATGTCATGCTATTGTGTAAAAATAATTGTCTGAACGACGTTTTTAA
The DNA here is from genome assembly GCF_014839805.1 of Manduca sexta. NCBI lineage: Eukaryota > Metazoa > Arthropoda > Insecta > Lepidoptera > Sphingidae > Manduca > Manduca sexta. Next base: position 4,712,128 of record NC_051125.1, read on the forward strand.
TGTGATTTTAAACGCTTAAAATATTCCATGTCTATTTAAAACCCCATGTAGGTAACATGACACATTTATCACATGATTCCGAACACGTCCAAGTGACGATGTTCTTTCCTTTAGAGTCAGCGGTTTATTCATTATTTTCCACTTCGAAGTTTCACTGAATATGGCCACTACATTACTTTAGCAAAATTTCATCAAAATCTCCGACTGTCAGTTGTTATTAGATAATTATTTTTATTCTACCATTTTTATTGAGTTAAAGTAATTATTCATATGATTTTTGTATCAAATAATGAATTTAATTATAGGAAAAATTACCTAATGATCTTCTTAAGCAGCAGCATATCTGGGAATTATAATCCAGTTTAATCCCCAAGTCGAATATCTAAAATTTAGGTTGGAGTACAATGCCTTTTTTTAAGAAAAAGTTGAGGTTAATAGTTTTTATAAATTAAAGAGCATTTTTACCACATAGTGGAATCATAATTAGATTAGTGAACATAGCATATATGTATCTTAAGAAAAAAATAGTTACCTTATGTCAGTTTAAATATATTTATATTTTTCTCATTTCTGCCATTAAATAATAGTTGTGTTGCATATATAAACATTTGTTTATAATGTCTGTAATGTAATTAATTATCTTAAACGATGAAGCGAGCTCTGCTTGTTATAAATAGTAACTGAGATTCAGGCGAGTATTGATTCGTCCATACAATACAAATCCGCAGTTCTGTTTCTGGGAAACTCTATTTGCCTAGTTTGTTGATTAGTCAGTACTTAGTATTGAGCAAAAGCTTATTCCATTAACTGGACTCAGTTTATTTCTATGTTTTGCAGAGTTTTATTCATCTCGGGACGGCAGATGTTTTACCGGAACTGATATTTAAATATAGTTTACTGCCAATAGATTTTTCGCTAACAGCTACGTTGCGATGATGATCACCTAAATTATACCCGCCTGTGTTCCTTCAGAAATACAATTTGCCCAGTGTGACGTTGCGTCGGCCGATGGTTATAAGATGGCTGCGGTAAAAAAATATGTGGCAAAAATATTATTTTATTTTTTTATAATTATTATTATAATTATATTATTGACTATCAAAATGCGGCCGTGCACCATCGATATATGTGTATACGCCAGTCGTGCACCGAACTACTTTTTTCCAGAATGGATAAAATTATTTGTTTTCGTATGCCGTGCATCAAAACTATTTTTTTGTAGAGTGCATAAAACATTCGTTTTCGTATTCATCATAATAGTCTTCTGTATTCGTAACTCAAAATTTCAAATAGTTTACTTCCCCGCCAGTATATTGAAACTACCTAGTTTTTATATTCAAATGTGTGCCAGAACTGTTATTTCCCTTCACACCTACAAGACACACTAATCTTTATTACGTAGTGGAAAATACCGAAAATTTCATGCGACGGTCAATTGGGAGCAATTCGTCTCGTACTTGTTTCGACTGGAGTCGTTGAATGACTTTATTGTCTTGTTACAAATTATAAAATATAAACGGTATGATATTGGAAATATTGTTGAAATTTAAAACAAAATTTTAGAGTGGAAAGGGCTTTGAAATGTTTTTGAGTTCAACGCGTAGATATTTTTAATTGTTTATTGTTTAAAGAAAACAGATTTATGTTCTAGTTTAAGGAATATAATGCCTAATGTTAGAAATAATGGATACATATTAGGGCACATTAAATTCCTTAATACTCAGCAAATACAAAAATAACAGATGTGAACAAAAATGTTTATATTTTAACTATAGCTTCGGAGAAGGAAACGTCAGCTGTACCAATATAAATATATCTGTAGATTGTATGTAAACTCAATCTTGGTTTAATGTGTGATGCCATTAGATAATGTCGGTCATTGACCTCGTTGTGCGTAAGCCTCGGTTAAGGCGATACCTCAATGTCCATTTTCATACATTTTGTTTCGGCTTTAATCTGTAACTAAACAAGTATTGGCAAGTAAAGAATTTAAATTCACGTCTAGTTAGTGATTAGTTCTCGCAGTTGAAAGAAAAACGTAAAAATAATTAATAATCATGGATATTTCTGCCTTTAAAATTTCGTCATATTAAATTTTAAAGGCCGAAATATCCATGATTATTAATTATTTTTACGTTTTTCTTTCAACTGCGAGAACTAATCACTAACTAGACGTGAATTTAAATTCTTTACTTGCCAATACTTGTTTAGTTACCCAGATTAAAGCCGAAACAAAATGTATGAAAATGGACCTTGAGGTATCGCCTTAATTTAAAACAGTGATAATGGGATTGCTTATTTTTATTGAGAAAGTCGAATGAAATCAAAATAAAACAAAAGAAATTCATAGTTCCATATACACATTAAAAGATTTGGTATATTTTCTATTTTTTTAAATGACTGTAAAATGTTTTGTTTATGGATCGTGAGCAGTTACGTATTACAGGGTCCTTATTCTGTATGATAGTGTAAATGCGTAACGCGGCCGTGTCATGTTATCTTCGAGAAATGTGCGTGGAATGGTATTCTGTAAGCCAAATTTCTATAGTCCTAAACATGATGCGTTGTGTTAAGTGCTTGTTACGCACTGTCAAAATAACGTGCGGGATAGAGAATAAGGCCCCAGTAAAAACCGTTTATAACGATATTGAAGGGATAACCTAATCTTGTCATTTTAAGTAATACTCGTTTTATTATATTGAAATAAACATTAAACTATGCGCGTGGATTGGTCCGCCAACAAAATGAAATAAAATCGAGTAGAAAGTTAATTGTGAAAAATCTATGGAGCCTCATCAGTCGCGGAGATGCAAGGTCTAAATAATACAGAACAGAAAGGTCGAGAAATTTTGTATCTAATAATAAAAAAATCCTTCTCATGTCATTATGGCTTCTTACATTACAATAAGGATCAAAATAAGATTTTGGCTTAATGAGAAATACGACGATATCATTATAACCGGTTTCGACTAACAAAATTCTTTTCAGTAAATAATTTGTTTGTAAGGAAAAAGAAAAGGTCATAACATTATGATAAGCTGTAATAAAAATATATTATTTAATGATATGAAGCACCCATCATGTTTTTGTAAGATATTTTTCACATAATTTATGATCATTTCACAGTATAAATTATATAGGGCGCCGTAAAGTGATAATTACTGACGTAGTGGCTCACACTGCTCACAATGTTTTTCTGGCGTTTGTCCAAGTTTGATCAAAAATTTAGTATTTCAGTGATAATTAAAAGTAAACTTATTAGGGGTAGCGGCATACCTTGATCTAGATTTGCAGTTTCTGACGCAAGCAAATATATTTGTGATAAAATATTTGCATTTTTACGGATACGCGTCATAAGGCCTTCCATTATTTGAGTCTGCTACAAATTTACACTGAAAGAATGCTTAATTTATATTTATACAGCTACTGTTTGATTCGAGTGTAACTTTTAGCGTATCTTTTATACCAGATTTATTGATATGAATACCTAGGGTTTAATAATATTATGCTTCTAATATAGAAGAGTCGAGTACGTTCGATTTCTTTGTCATTAGGGGATTTCCAACATATAAATCACAATGTACAAGGAACTAAGTTTAGTTTTTCGTGCAACAAAAATATGTGAATGAAAATAAAAAGCCATCAGTCAAGATAAGCAATGTTATTGTGGTAAATATTTACTCCGAGGGGGTGATCTAAAATATTTTTGATACGTAAGTTAGTCATAGGTTCTAGAAGATTCCATCAACATATCGGGTTATATGTATATTGTGTATGTATATTGAAAAATATGTCTGTTCAACTTATACCTATTATTGTATGTCGCATAGGACTGCCCCAGTGGCGTAGATGTATTGTGTGCGCAGTACAATATGGTCAGGTCTCGGGTTCAAATTCCGGGTCTGGCAAAGTGATATTGGGGTTTTCAGCTCTATCAGCCCGGAGTCTGGTATTTGTTTCCAATATGCCGATAGACTCGCCCCCCTATCCCATTATAGGATGGAACACAAAGGCGAAAATGCCTTGTACCCCTTTAGGGGTACAGGCGTTATATTTGTGTTTGTTTGTTGTATAAATGCCATGAATATTGAAGTTCAACTTTTTAATATTTCATAAATCGAACGAATGAAAGCCATGTTTTGATTTACGAACAGTCAATCGAGTAATTGTTCATGATAGAGGGTTCACAGAAAACTGAACAGGCTTCTCTAGAAACTTCTGTTATAACTCGTGTAGTCGATGCTTTAAACTCAATTGAAAACTAATTCTAACTCCGAACTTACTTAGTAAGTAGTAGCCTAACGTATATCTCAACGCTATTATTAGTATAGTCATTACCATGAAGATAATTGAAGACTAAAGTCATAAATACCAACATAGTTTCCCTTCATTAAGGGGATATGACAATGAACAACTGAATCCCTCTTTTTATACACGCTGTTACTTCTACAATAATTTGACTTGAATAATTTTATTCTTAGTATCCGAAATGACATCTTTAAACCAACTCATTGAGACCAATAGAGATACAAAACGCGACATGATATTTGATTATTATATTCTATTACAAACTAAAATAATGCTTCAACAAATATTGTTTTCTAAAGTATTTGTGGGTATCATCATTAATTATTTGCAAAATTGAATGGTACATGCAGTTAACAAGCGAAAGGCTCGCTTTTCAAACACCCACACAGCACAAACTGAAGTGACATTAAATAAACGTAGGCAAATATTAACAAAACTTTATTCAGTAGAATTAGGACATGTCAATATAGTGCCAGCTAATAATATTTAAGCAAACTGTTTCTTTGTATTTAGTACTTCATCATCATCATCATCATCATTATCACCATCATTAGCCCGTTGCAGCCCACCACTGGACATAGCTCTTTCCCAAGGTACGCCACACCCCAGTTAGCTGCTTTATGTCTCCAGTCGCTGCTGGCCTTCTTGTGTAAGACGTCCTGCCATCAAGCCAGAGGGAGTCCTACGTTACGTTTTTTACGATATTTTGAGAACAAAGTATATGTGGCATCATAAGTATACGTTGCATCAAACTTTGATTTATTCGGGCACAGAAAATTTATCCTAGTGCTCCTAATGTTAAGGAGAGTGAAATCCTAATGGAACGTCGACTAACGACAGATGACGGACTCTTGCTAGTCGACACAATTATGCCAGTTTGAACCGGATATTGCAATTTATTGAGTAAGAATAATTTTATATAAAAGTAAAACACCAAAAAAAGATACATTATCATTAAGAGTGGCAAAGCAACATATTTTTTTTTATATTCCAGAACAACGAACCCGCAATCTTTGCCCTTTGACATTTTAAAAACAGCTCAAAGCTGTACTACGTGTCACCTCGAGTAAATGTATCTGCTGCTGACGTCATTCCGTGTAGATGACGTCATAAATCTGACAATCTATACTTCACTGCACTTGATCAATGATGACATTACGGAAAAGTCCCAACTTTGCATAATTGCTTATCATAGGCACGATAGAGGAAAACCTATATAGTGTGATATAAAAACCTATGTTATAAATGTTATAATATATATTATGTTTTTATATAAGCAATAATGTTACTATGATCCTTTTACGTGTTCTTTTTATTTATGCTTTTTCAAATAGTATACAAAGGGTTCTAAATAATATATTTGGAGACTTAAGCTCAATCACGTCATTTTTAGTTTGCAGAAATACGAATGAAGCTCGTCTGAGCGCCTATCTTTATGGATTTAGAAGGCTATTTCCTGCATTTGTGTTAGGTTATTTAAGAAACTCATAAAGTATAATTAAGCATTACTATAAAGAAAAATAAAATTTTAATATTATGGCCAGAGCAATACGAGCCTTTATATTAATTGAGTATTTTAATGATTTGTCATACTTACATAGGGATAGTATTTTGATACTAGTAATCAGAGGAATTTAAAATCGCTGAGGAAATAAGAAAAAATAAGTTTTCTATATCGTTGATTATGCTTTAAAATCTCTGAGGCCATTGGTGTTTAGTGCACGATTATTATTAATTAAATGTAAAATGATCTTATCAAAATATTTGCAGTATGATAGAGCACAAACATATATAAGTCTTGTTATTAAGGTATTAAGATAAAATACTGACGAAGTATTCTTATCTCGCTGACTCAACACGAATGATTCAAAGGTAAATCTCGTTTATGAATGATGACACGCCCACGTCACTTTAAAATAGGAACTTTGCGATCTCGGGGGTATTTTAAGTACTTACCAATGAAATTGGAATGTTTGAACGCGGACTCATGAAGTGTTCACGTATTTATATAATTATACTAACAATGAGATCAATATGCTGTAGTTATATTACGGTGCGTCTCGGATTCTATCTCCAGGTCGGGCGGTGATATGGGGTTTTCTTTTCAGTATTAGCCTGGAGTCTGGAATTTTTGCTCGATATGGTGATAGGCTCGCCCCTCAGTTCATGGGACGGATCACGGAATACGCGACGAAAAGTGGGTGGACCATTTGCGCCTATGTCTACCTATAAAAGGCGTGTGTGTGTGTTTGTGTATGTGAGATATCAAGAAATGAAAATGTTCGTCACAAAGGCACATCGAGTCAAGAATATTTAAGCTCATTACGATAGTGGTTTAGAAAAGATTCTTATTCTTCCTTAACTGGGCCGATAACTTTAACACTCCCAAAACTCATTTATTTTCTCAAAAATCTTTTAATATTATTGTGTATATATGGGCGATGGTGGCTATGTACCTTTAAATATCCTATTTGAATAGGTTTTCATGTGCTATACAAATTATTCAAAGTTTTCTCAAACGAAACGAAATATTTGGTTTATGTCGAACCAAAGTTAAAAAATAAAAATACTGGCATACAAAATTAATTAAATTATGCGCATTTGTTAAATTGCGCAGTCATATCGTATCTCCTTTTTTTAATGACAACAAAAGCTTTAGCTTCTTGCCTTCGCTATAATCGCGGTAAAATGCCTTTTTGGAATAAAAAGTAGCCTATAACAATCTTCTGAATGCCTATACGATAGCTTCCTCGTTTTTTCTGTATAAAGCTAAGTTTAGACTAGCAAGATCTTGCAGCAAATTTTTGCATAAGAACTTCTCAATGCGGTCACATTAGCGGCAATATTTTAATAGTTATACACGCATGCGACTCGCGCAAATTTCAAAATTTGCATTAATCTGTTTGCCGTGATTGTGTATAGTGTAAAACTCGATCGCGGAAGTCAACTTCTGTAAGTTTCCTTTATAATCTAAACATAGCTTTCAACTTTCAGTAATTATTACTGAAAGCATTTTATTTATTTCTTTGGGAAACATACAATATTTTTGTTCTTATAGAGTAAGTTTAATTTACAAATACAAAATACAAATACAAAAACATTTATTCGCACATTTATTACAAGACATATCAACAAAGTTTCAGAATAATAAGTCGTTTTAAAGATTACTTTCTACACCAAACATACAAACTACGTCTAAATATTTTTTACTATACATTAAATCAAAGATAAAAAGGTTTTATCACCTAAACGTACTACAAATGCTAAGCTCACCCAACCCCAATACGTATTTTCCTTGTTCCGTTATCATGTAAGATATGAATATTTTAGATCGTGTCTTCTATTATATGTGAATACTAATAAAAATCGCATTTTTTCTTTATTCATGTTTTTCTAAGAATATGTCGAAAAATAGTTTGTAATTTATTATGTATTTAATATAAGATAATAATATACCATAAAGGTATGACATACATAGTATACTATCAAAATAGTTTTGTATGATACAAAATTTATTTTATAAAACCATACCTATGTATAGTATAACCGTATAACACGATTTTTACATTCACTTGAAGCTATAAACGCAATTCGTTTTGATATGCAAACAATAAAAAATGTTTTATTGAGAAATTTATGAAATATCAATCTTTCAAACAAGACTACAGGCTATGGATTAAAACTCTAAAAGCGTACCATAAAAATCCTGTTAAATTTCACCAACATTTTTAACAACCTTAGCCCTAAAAAATTCAATCATTTTATATCTAATGATTTTTTATGTTTACGCAAATTTTAGATATCGAGTTAAAACAATATTTCGGATTTTATTTTCGGTTTTTTATTTATTTTATGATTTTATCGAGGTTTCCTTATCATTATTTTTCGGGAACTATCTTGTTATTTGTACTGTTTGTTTGTCTGTTTATCGGCTGTGTCATGGACGCAGTATTTAGCTCACCAGGTCAAGGCAGTTCCAAGGATGTTTCCGTAAGGCCACCCTAATATACGGTATCCAAACAAATTTCGTTTAGCCGTAAACAACGGCACTTTGTGTTGTTTATTTGACGGCTTATCGGTAAAATAATAAGTATTATTTATTATGTTTTTGAGGTTATTTATAGTATGTTTATAATATATGTGAGGTAAAAATGTATATTGAATGTTTTAAGAGGGTTTTAGTCAGAGATATAATAATATTATGATAATATATTTAAAAACTAAACTGGCTAACATTATCCAAAAGTAATTGACTAAATTAAAATACACATAATAAATTCAGGCCTCATTTTATGCTTCAGTCCTATATTAGTGTAAAATGGACAATCACAAATTCAACTTGATGTAAAAAGTAATTAATTTTGTTGTTTTTTATCATAATAAAAATACGATATGTATTGTCATAAAGTTTCGTAGGCCTTACAAAGTTATCAAGATAATAAATATTCTAAATCTTTTACAGTGCTTGTTTTTTTTTTATATATCGAGGTAACGTTGTAATAATTTCACTTTGTCTTAGGTACAAAATACAACATAGAGTAGGTTTTATCACTATTCCACATATCTGGACGGAAGTTTTTCGCATTACGAGTTGATATGAAAATAATTTTGTAGTCGATGTAGTTTTTTTTTAGCAATGTGAACAATGAATGATATGTCTCAATTATGATGCGAAGATATCAGCATCGACGATGAAATTTGTGTTTCGTTTAAGAGAGGAAACTGGGATTAGGAAGAGGTGGGGAATTTTTGAGCCTTCAGTTATCTTATTAACAAATGCCGAATTTCTGTGATAATGCAACCAGCCCGATTGACTTATACTATAAAGTCAGTCAAAACTCTTTATATCACGGTCATGACTCTTGATGTAAAAAGTAGTTTCTTCATGATTCTCACTCATAAATACATCTGTAAAAATATGATTCTTTTTATATTTAAATAATAATACGCGGAAAGAGTCACGAGCAAAAGTAAGCTATAAATACAAACAGATCACGTGACCAACGCCCTTCATAGTGCGTAGTCACCGCTTTAGATGTAGGAACCTAATTACACACTACAGATATGTCATTTCACGTCATTCGTTTGTAAAACATAGTGACATTAGCAAACTGGGACTGATTGTTGTGTCTGTACTTTACAATTAACTATTTCAGAAGCGGTCTACATATTAACTCGATTCTTACCGGCTTGCCTTCGCAAACTTTTCAAATAAGTAGTTAGAATAGCTTAGTAAAATTAATAAGGCAGAGACTAGGTGGAAGTGGGTGCTCCGGTTGCATCTCTGCTTACCTGTATAAGAATAGGCATTTTGACTTCAATAAAACAAGGTGAAATTTCATTTTAAGAAGGGATTTTGATCCAGGATGGTTAGTAATGCGAAATAAGATTGTCAGATGGTCCTTTTATTACTGCTCATTAAAGAAAAAAACAATTAATTTCTGCAATAAACTTGAAAATATATATAGATTACATGAAAATGTAATCGTAAAGCCTCGGTTGTAAATAAATTATTTCGCATTTATAAATTTAAATGGAACCAAGGCACAAAAATACATTTAAATTAACCGTCAAATCTCTCCAGGAAAGAAATGAAAAATGTTTTACGTACAACATTGAAACTATACGTCCGGATTTCATTTGAAGATGTACACAAGTTCGTCCAACAATAAATGTCTTCCGCCTAAAACAACAGTTTCATGAACTGCGAACAGGTGTCGATAAAACACACGACAGCTGAGGCCGGTCCAGAATTCGCGAGTTCTATTTCCGCATTAGAAAACTAAAAACGCGTACACAAATATTGCCATTACATTTTTACGTACTCAAAAATCTACCTTACCCGGTTGGGAATAGCTTAGCTGTTCCTATGGCATTGCAAAATCCATGAGGCGGACCGCTAGCTCGTTTGCCTACCAAGACAATAAAAAAAAATACCATCAGGTGAAGTTTGCACACTACTAGTCTACTACAAAAACATTCGTAGCTATAACTATATGTATTGTAATTACGTCGACAATTATTGACTATAAGGTATAATTATAATTGGAAAGCTTTGACAAGCAAAGAATTTCAAGACGTGACAGTAAATAGTTGGTATGATTAATTATCGCAATTAAATATCCATTACGTTAATCGTTAACGAACTTGAAGAGGTTTTTCCTAATGATAACCTGAAAGAACCGCCTTTATTCTGTTGTAATTAATGAAGAAATAACACGGTTTACAGCCAGATATGTCGCATATGCGCATTATCGTGAACTATAATAATTATGGTCTCAATTCTTCGTACCTACAGAAATATTCTTATTTTTCTGCATGCCCATCTAGACTTCTTATACGTATATTTGTAAAGGTAAGCAAATGTTTATTCAAATATTATGGGTATAAAATATCATAGTGTTCTTTATTACAAAGTTTTTTTTGCTATTTTTATCTATTTGCCTTAACGATTCTTAATCATTAAGTATTATTTAGTACTGATGAAGGAACACAACAATAATGTGACGCTTTTAGAACACGTAGTAGTACGTAATGGCGTGTGTTCAGAATGTTTAATGAGTGTTTCTCAAAATAAACGTATGTAATAAAGACACTTTTTAAGAAATGATGAATGATGATGATATGAAAGATGGTACACAAAATATCTTATAAATATTAGACTGGTGGTAAATCTCTCATATGTGAGTCCGCCTGGGTAGATACCACCGCGATGGCTATTTCTGCCGCCCTGCAGCAGTGTGGTCACTGTTGTGTTTCGGTTTGAAGGAGATTGTAGCCAGTGTAACTTCTGGACATAATAAGACTTAACATCTCATGTGGAACACCAAAAATACTTTGTAATTTAAAGTGTTGGATGGTGTACATGTATTACTGTTTATGGGCAGTCATATCGCTAACCACCAGGCGAACGGCAAGCTCGTCTTGTCATTCAAAGTAATAAAAAAAAAAAAAATCGTTACCAATATTTATTTTGAAAAAGTATTCTTGTAATACTTATTTGTGTTGCATATTATTGTTGTGCATTTCATGTAATTTATTGTGTAAGACAACATAAGTCGTATAGCTTAATGTAGCAAAATATTCATAAAAAGAAATCTGCGTCGAATATTTCTTTAAATTTCAAAGCATCTCCAGACCAAAATAGCCTGAGCTTCCTTCATCCCGGAAATAATATTAACGCGGAAAACGAACTAGAAATATCTGTAATGGCTAGAAGTCTCGTAGAACTGGTCAATACTTTTAAATTTGGCACTGTAACCGAAACCAATCACGACGTAAATGAGGCCCTGAACCCGCAAAATTTGTTAGCGACAGTCGACTTGAGTTATGAAACCTTGGGATGGAATAATAAATCTTTAGTCGGGTCACAGTTCTGGAATATTTCGTATGGAATTCAGAATTGAAATGAGTCCAAGTCCTAAATTTCAGAAACGAATTGAAATACTTCATTAAAAATAAGGAACATTTAGAAATTAAAAAACGTAATTTTTTTATTTTGCAAATAAGAGACTATCATACGTATTCGTAGACATCAATCGTGATGAAAGATGGATCATTATTTCAGCCGGGAATCGTCCACTGCTGGACATAGGGCCCCCCCATTGAGCTCCATAGGGACCGGTTCTGGGCCGCCCTCATCCATCGGACTCCGGCGACCTTCACCATGACGTCGGTGCATCTCATGGGGGGCCTGTCTACGCTGCGTCTTCCGGTTCGTGGTCGCCATGTATGAAAGATGCATACATGTATCTTAATAAAAAATATTGTTCAATTGCATACTAGAAGTTCAAAACTACACCGAATATATGAGACAGTAACTGATTCCAGTTTTTACTAAGAATACTGCAATGAATGAGGATACAAAAATAGTTTGACGCAGACACAATATTATCGTTAACCTACTTTAATTTTATAATCATTCCGCTATCTTTGGCCTTACGAATGATAAATTTAAAATTATTAATATCGCTAATTCTGCGTCACATAGGGTAGTAAAACACGACGTGTTTGTGACCACGAAGGCTGCAAAGTCTTCGAAACGTCGGGAGAAAATTGTTATATAAAAAACTGAAATAAAATCCGAAAAATTGTTTTATTTCAACGGCTCGTTAATCTATATTTTGTGATAGTTTCAAAACGATTCAAATTCTCAGCAGCCATTTTACTGATCGGTGTTTATCGAGACGTACGATGGCAATGTATAGCGTGAATATTTATTTTCTTTTTACAGCAGGAGGCAGGTCGCCTCCTTTGTTTAGTGGCAATGTATATGGACTGTTAAGCCCTGAACCCTACATTCCAGGATAGGCAGTACACTATGGCGGTTTTTTCATATAAATGTAGTGGATTCGATTATTCAAATACTTATGTTAAAGCTGTTGGTTGTAAAAATAAAATGAATTATTGCTGCAACGTGTCTAAAAAAAATGTTTCGCCTACTCTACACTGAAATGGGATAGATGATAATCTAATTAATTCAAAATTTTGTCCGTTTTAGTTCGTCCTTGTATCTATGTACAAAAATATCCCAAATATTAACTTTATAAATAAAAAATCGTAAGTAACTATACGATATTGTAAACGCAGCTGATATCGATCCTAGAGCAACTTGCACTCTACTGGCCAACGCTGAAATGTGCTTTGTTCCGACCGGCTCATCATTCCGATCAAATATTTATGACGCCTTACCGCTAACTATTGGTTTAGCTTTTAATATCGAAATGGCCTGTTGTGACCTAATTTTTATTAACGATGCTACGAAGCTACGGTTGAAAGTTGTTGTCTCTGTTATGTCTTTCTTTTTTATATCATCACACCAATTTATTGATAATACCAACAAAGTACGTACTAGTTTTATGTAGATCACTTCGGTAGCGTACGCGGTACATTGCGTGCGCGGTACGATACGGCTTTGAGGTCCCAGGTAAGCTGACATTTGCACATTTTTAAGCCTGCAGAACTTAGGGGCAGTTGCATTTTTATAGAATTATTGCCGCTAGTGTAAATATATATGGAAGTTCTTGTGCAACATATAACTGCGGGAAATTGTTAGTCTAAACTTAGCTTAAGAGGACAAAATAAAACGATTTTTCTATTAGGCTACAAAACTTATTTTCTACAAAGTTGTGTGCTTTAATGTTTTCCACTATATTCTATTATGATATTTTTAATATCCACCTAGCAACGCTGTGTAAACAAAATTGTACACATGTTCACATTAATACACGGAAAGCGACTTTACTGCCAACTCTCCGGTCCAGATCACTCTACAATAAGTATCAAGACAAATTTAAGGAAGTAAACAATATCACTGTCAATATAATTGAAACCAGATCATTCCTGTAGAATCACAAATTGCTTGAACGTCATCAATCAGAACCAGTATACGTAGACCCATGTGTCCGTACATTTTTAAAGACTAGGTATTTTGTGTGTTAGATGTTTTTATTGTATGCTATTTCAATTGATAACATGATAGCTATTTTAAGTCCGATATAAATTAATTTGTCTCCGTTTGAAGCGCAATTTGAACGCCTTTGATGTGACGCACGTTACGTTAATTGAATTATGGACGGGGAATGTTATTTAATGTCTCAATTTAATGCGTCTTACATTTTTTTTATTTTATACGATGAACATAAAGAGAGCGACCTTGAATTAAATTAATAATGAATTATTGTACCGTGTAGTGTGTACATACTAGGAGTCATTGTTTTGTAGGTATCAAATTAAATGGAACATGTTTTAATAAAGTCATATCCATAAATCTTACATAATTAAAAACGTAATAAGAATCGCCCTGTTTTTATTTAATTATAATTTAATTCAATTTATTGTAATTATAACTTTGATGCCCTACGTTACAATTACTTAATATTGATTACATTTTTAATAGAATTAAATTAAATTTTACCTAAACTGACATACTTCGTAATCTTTATTTTATTTTCACACTTATACTATATACAAATAACAATACTTAAACTCATACGACAAAAATTGTATTTAATATTTTAAATATTCAATATATTTAAAAATCAAACAATAAAATCTCGCTCTTTTCTATTTTGCCTACCTACAGGCTCTACGATTATGAATTTTACGATAACACCTTTTTGACAATTGTGGGATGAATTAAATTGATTTGAAATATAATTATTGTCATGTGATGGGAAATAACCATTACTATTGTTATTGAAGTGTACTTTGAGTTTTGGCATGTTGGACGACATTGTACAATAAAAATATCAAAGTCCAACGCTAAATTAAACTAAAGTAAGTGACAGGCGATGAAACTTGCTTTGTCATCAATAAATGGCGCTCTCTATTTATTTGCTAATAAATCTTTTTGGTATTGAAAGGCAATGATTTTTTTTACACGAGAACGGAAAATTTATCCCGCTGTAGCTGATGGTAAGTGGAATCATATATGTTATGTATATCAATTTAGAGAATTATAAACGAATTAAAATAAACTTTTATGAATAGCAGTTGCGAAGGGAGAAATTTTTCAAAGGGTAACCCGAGGCAAAAATAAAATGCTTATGTTAACATATCACAAACAATTTAATGGAAAACAAAAACTGAAATAAGCATAAATACACCTTAAAGCGAAATTGGGTTGTATAGACGCTTCGCCATTGATAAATAGACATATTTATTTTACGGAATATTTGCTAAGAAAAGAATGAATAAAATAAAAAGAATTATTTTAATACAATACGATACTAAATGTATAGCACTCGAACATATCTTTAGAACTCAATTACTAAAATAAATGATTTAGTTCTAGTTGAGATTTCATTATCATCTAGTATCGTATTGAGATGAGATATTGAAATAAAAAATAAAAAATACGACATTATTGTGGAAAAAACCCGAAAACGTTCTAATTTGCCCTAAATAACTTTCAGACTGATCTAGCTATTTCTAAGTACTTATGAAATACTATTATATGAGTTAGAAATAGACAATATTTTAGTCTAGACATTAACATCGAGGATACCGCGGTGAGATAAAAATCATAAGGGTGTGTTCACACGGTTATGTAAAGGATTTTTTTTTAATTTGTTTATAGTTTTTATATGCTTAATTATACATTACAAAACTATAATTTAAAACCTCTTTACTTAGGTATAAAATCATTATACAACAGAGTAAGGGGGGCTGTTACCGAATACTAGCGCTTAGTATACTGAATATTATGTTTCTGTGTTTGTTTAGTACATATAAATAATAAAAGAGACGCATAAAATCGTTTTCACATAGCAATAATAAACGCATAAAATCGTGTTCATCAGGAATATTTTTAGACACCATTTCTGTAATAGAACGTGTTTCTGAATCTATAACCGAATTAACTGGGAATGCATTTTAGTAATTAGAGTAGCAGGTAATCTTATTTTCTACAAAAAAAGATCAAGCAGAAGTCGGAATTAACTACAGAGTTCTTTGCCGTCAAACATTTCGCTTTTATTATCTTTTCATAATATATTCGCCTAAACGACGCGTATTACCTATTTTTTAGTTATTGTTTTTACGGTTCAAAAGATGGAGCTTTAGACGGTCAATGAGTCTTCAAAATAATTTGTTTTCGTAGACTTAATTTGGTTACACAATCCCAAAAAAGTTCTGCAGATGAAATAAAATTCGCTCAACTGTTTAAGCCAAATGAATTGTCACATAGAAGACGATAGCAAATTGTGCTACATTTTCAATATGTACGAAGTCTAATACTTTTTCTCCGGTTATTTGCAGACTTTCAAGTCTATTGACGTGTTTACATTGCTGGTCGATGCACCACTCGTTTTTATTATCTCAACATTTTGTTAAAAATATCTATGTTTTGACAAACACGTCTCATTTGTTTCCATTACAATAACTGTATCTATTGTTGGTTATTGCACGTATTTATTTCCACCTATTTAAAGATGTATTTATAGCAGTTTACTTCTTATCTTAATTTTACTAATTTTATAAATGTGAATGTGAAAGTGTTTGATAATTTGCTTCTGTGGGAAATATTTGAATTTGTAATCGCATTTTTTAATAGTTGTAGTACAAATGGCGCTATGTATCGCTACGGTGAAATGTTCGAGCGAACAAGCCGCGACCAGCACCTAGACATATAATAAAATGAAGTCACACCTAATTATTTTTTTATACGGACAAGGCAAAGTGAACCCACTGCACCTGATGGTAAGTGGAGTAGGGTCCAATGTCTGACTGTCGAGTGACGAGAAATGATTACCCCTCGACAGTCGACATAATTATGCCGGCCAGTTGGAACTAGATATACACAGGCTGATCCCGGAACGCGACACACTTACGAGGGCTACTACGGTGGATTTTAACACCCTGTGTACGGTAGTCGCTATCCGGACGGATATAAAATATATCCTACCACCATCAAAATGCCACATGCTGGCCGCGTGTTGCTGTAAAGTAAACAAAAAACTTATGATACTAATTTCAGGTCGAATATTTCAGGAATTTTACACTGACTACAATATATAAGACGCGGATATATAGAAATAATTTTAATAGTGTAAAGGATAATATGCATAATATACGTATTTGGAAGAGAGTTTTATGTGTCTTGATTCAAGAAATAATCTCTGACATGATGTCAAGAGATAAATATGAAAATATTGAAGATTAATAATGTTTTTCATTTTGGAAGTGTACACCGGAACCCTGAATGCGTATTGGATTAAAGCCAAAAATATGTTAACCGTTTTAAACTCATAATGTGTAAATTCCTCATTTTTTTCCAACGCTTGGCTAAATTTGCCTAACAATAGTGAATTATGTACGAGGCTGTTTGCTACATGAGATATCTACAATGATTGCAAATTGGCTTGTACTAGTAAAGCTGTGGAGAAACACGTAAATATTCCAAAAGGAACTTGGTAGTTTTGGAATTTATTTCAAGGATTTTTACTATATTTTGTCGCCAAATTGAGCGTAGTATTAGCCCCATGAGATGCCTTCTGTCCTTCACGGCATTTTAATAATAAAATTCAATGTCAGTCAACGTAACAAATAACGTAGATTGCAACTTTACATCAGACAAAGGCAAACAATGTTACATTAAGCTACGTAAACAGAAAAATTTAACACAAAAAGATTGAAGATTTAAATTGTGATTTGCGGTTGAAAACCAGTTCGTATGTTCATCATAAAGTGGCTTTATGAGTCAAATTCCTTTGCCAACCTCGATACCGTTGCGCTAAGGTAAGCGAAGGTTATGATGCTAAGTTACGTTGACTCACTTATGTAAATCGGTTATATTGTGTGGGGCACTTTTTAAAACTGGCGTGTAGGCTTGTCGACCTTGCGGACCACGTGCTCTCTCCGTGCCAACGCACTCTGTTCGCACATTATTAATTAGATCCATTTAATTGATTATTAAAAACATTTTGATTTACCACGAATCTGGTTTTAGACATATTTGTAAATATAAGTCCATCAAATTGGCTTGAACATTTCAAGGAGAATTATTTGGTTTTGCAGCTGTACTAAATAATTGTTCGTTTATCATATTTTAACTTAGCGTGTTTAAACTCTCTTAACCTTATCGCTCTTAAAAATTTTGGTCAAACATTATCTATACTATATCGCATAATGTATGATTTTGTCCGCAAACTGATCTTTTAATAAGAAATGAACCTTGCCTGGGTTATCCGGTAATGTAAGAGCTAAGGCTCAACATAACATTGCAAAATTTATAATAACATTTCTGTTACACTAAACGATAGAACTATTATTTAAATTCCTTAAATCTAGCAGACTAGGTATTACAGTAATTAAAGCATACAAAAAAAAATACGTCTTGTCTGTATCAGCTTACGAAAGAATAATGTTTCTTATCGACAATCCGTGTCCGTTAACTGGTTCTAACCGGTTAATGTTCGTTGGTTTACCCACTTTTCTAAGCATTTTCTTTGATACTATTGCTTTGATAAGATAACTTTATCTGATTTTTGTACGATGAAAGAAATACTTTTTCTTATTGTATCGCTTTTTAGATGAATATTTCGCAGTAGACATTAATTTGTATTGCATCCCGAGTTCAATTTACTTTTTAAAAACAAATTATCATTTGACATAATATCCACCATTTTATTTTATTTCTTAATACATAAATAACCGTTACATGTACTTATCATACTGCGTATTTGATGGAGCGTTCAGGAAATTTCCAGAATGAGTCGATAATAAAAAGGGTCCGTACTTCGCGCCCTTCGAAATAGCTTCATACGTGCCATTCATTCGGTCCCTTTGCGATGAATGGAACACGGGTCCGACGTGGATTGTCAAGGGTGCAGGTTATTGCGTGGTTTAAAAAAGGAATGAATGCGTATATGTATGAAATCCATAAAATGCGATGTGATCGCAAAATATTTACCTTTTTAAATAGATTTTACTATGTTATTTTAATGTATTATAGAGCATATTTTTTTAATAGAACTTTAGAGGGTATTTTTTATTACTTATTTTTTATCAATATGCTATCTTATTCTTTTTAATTAAAAGATGATCTTATTTCTTCCACTTACTTAAGTAAGTGAGTAACAATCTAGACAATAAATGGTAAGCGGTTATGCTTTATGTGTAAGATTTATAACCAAAAGAAACGCAAACTATTTCAATGATGACAATCATGGACTTAAAAAAACTATTTTTTAAAAAGTTATCGAATACATCAATGCTTGTCATTGTTCTGAGATCAATATGAATGAGCGTAGAATACGACCGCTTTCGCGAAGGTTCTGGAATGTCATCGAATAAGTCGCATGACAAGGTGAAGAACAACCACTTACGGATTAAAGATGATTCAATCACAATCGTAAGGTCGCTAAAATGGTGCACAAGAATGAAGGAACTTTAACATTTACTTTGAAGACCACTGAGAATGCCTTCATGAGAATCAATTTCTAAGTCAAAAAATTTGCAAGCAATTCACAACCTTATTTACCTAATAATCTTTCAATTTCTGCTATCTATGAATTAGTAACTTTTTCCGTCACATCTATGACCATCATAATGAGGCCATGATCAAAGCCTTAAAACACCAATATCTGCGCAGTTACATAAACGAAAGATTTGCGAGTCGTAACGGCGGGCTGTGGTGCGCAAGCACACGAAATAGAAAGCAACTATTGTAGGTCAATGAACTTTGTGACCGCTCTGCGTTAGTGCTGCAGCAGACACTGTCTCAGGACAGCTGGTTACACTGCAATCTGCACGGATTGCACTAATTGAGTTTTATATAACTTGATTATTTACTTTTTTATACTTGATAATCTGTCCACAGGGATATCTTCGTTCAACTCGCTCTACAATAGCTATTATTGACCACTACCTGATTATTGTGTATTGTTATTAATGTTTATGTACAAACCATTATGTATTCATTATTATGTATAAACTATATTTGTTTGATTACACACAGGGTTTTTAAAACCGGTTTGATATATTTGAAACTAACCGCGTGCCCAGTGGAAATTGGAATTATGATTTATGTATAGAATGAATTATCAAAAATAATACAGATATTAAGAGTACTTTTTTTATATACAAACTTAATAAAGTGCTTAATTTTACTGGCTGCATAGAACGCATTATCGCAACTGTTGCTTTACTTCGGGAATGTAAAATAGTCCCGTCAGCATTCATAAAGGATATTGGCTGCGACAAATTTCTAATGGACAACATTTTCATATATCTGGATTTTTCATTAACAGAAAACAAATTGTACTAATCATTTTTATATTCTATATCAATTCTCGAATGTAAATTTTGATTCACTAATAAATATACGTTCAAAAATCGCTAGCATCTCTATCCATAGACTTATATTTTATCTCAAATGGAGTCAGCAATAATATGTAAATATATCTGTTTGAAAGAACAAGTAATTGGAACTAATAGACAGTAAATAACAAATCCAAGGACAAATGGTAAAAGTATTAGATCGGTGCCGAATTTATGCTGATTATGAACAAAATAGAAAGTAACAAGGCTGAATTGAATTGATCCGGTGATCTTGACTCAGACGGGACAGACATCGCACGGCTAAAAATAAACTCGAGCGGGACGAGCAAAAATTATTACATTTGTTACATTAAATAAATATTATGTTGTAGTTTCAAGGGAATTTATTTTCTTTGAAAACGCAGAGGAAATGTTTTGAATTACCAGATTCCAATAAAGACCCAGAGGAAGTGTGGTATAAAATTTTATTGAAGAGGAACTGTAGTATAAATAAAGAAAGGAAATGAATATCTTGGCGTCGTAAATACTAAATAAGCGGAACAGTTCATTTGAACTGGTTTAAATATATAGTCTCATAACGTCTAGTCCATTTATTTAATTATTATAATGGTGAACTATGAATTGTGCTACTCATGCGTGTAGCTAATGCTAAGGTATCTGAAAGAAGAAATATTAATGTTATTAAATGACATAAATGACGTTTTTTAAACTATTTCGACAAAAGAAGGTTCTAAATTTGACGTGTTCTTCGTTTTTTTTTAATGTTTGTTACCTTAAGCTCAAACATTTCTTAACCGATTTGGAAGATGATTTATTTAATTGAAAGAATATACTTCCAGATTAGCCTCATAGATTTTTTTCTAAAGTCTTTTAAGTAGTTTGGTTTTTAAACTTCAATCACTGGAATACATAAATATGTCAACCAAGTAAAATAAATTGTTAATGTGCCTTTCCTGTGCCTTTTCCAGTTGTATTTTAACTTGAGTTAAGTCTACTTCTTATATACATAATTTGTTAATTAGTTACTAATACATATAACTAATAAAAAATGCTATCTAAGCTCCATAAATACATGAAAAATATGAAAGCAATGTTAAAATAATTTTAATTAGTCACTGACTCGAAAATATTATTTATAATGTTATATTATTTTATGGTTTTTATTGAGTTTGAGGACTACTTTTTTTGAAATTTCCAAGATCTTCAAGTCCAAAATTGCTTGATGCTAAATAAAAACACTTTTTAGCAGCTTCTTGCATGAAAGGTGTACACTGTGCATCCAAAATAGGAAAAAATATAAACTCGATGGAAACTTCCGATGTTTTGCTATAAACTATTTTAGTCTTCGATGCAGGCCGCGAGCCAATCGTCCATGTTTGGCACCATTACTGATATATTAGAATTTTTATTGCAACTGGCTTATCCATGCCACATACCTAGTATTATGATTTTATATTATTACAGATCTAATTTTAATATTTATTTCTATAGAACTTACATAAAGTATTTATTTCACGGTTAACTTAAACTTTGTCTAAATAATAAATATAAAAGAAATTAATATACGAATAAATTAAAGCTATTTTTAATGAAATTAAAAAGCTTCTCTTGAAACGTCGACAAAAATGTTGTTTATATTTTTTATTCATTTATAATAGAATAAGCCTTCTTCACGACAAGAACACGAGGCTGTACAACTTTATTTTTTTTTAAAGATGTGTCTATAACCACCTTTCTACCTTAAATATTACCATGACCTATACCAACTTCTAAATCTGGCAAGGCTCACGAGAATGATTTGTATTTATCTCTACATAAATATAGTTATCATGGATTACGCGGACAATGCAAAATTTAATTTTAAAGCATGAAATATTGTATTTAATTTTTCCTTGAGTATTATCTACTTGGCTTTCATCCTATTTAATGATGACAGCTATGATAGGTAGTAGTTTGAACGTAAAATACCGGAAACACCTGACCTATAATGTTACATAATAATACATTTTCCTTATCCAGAATAGAAGTGTTTTGTGCGCAGTAATCTGCAGTTTCCTTCAAGCGACGTTAAATATATCATGTGATTCATTATACGTGCCTAACTTATAAATACATGTTATATTGCTGTATATACTAAGTTATTTTAAAAAGACTTCTAAAATATTTTATGGTATTTGGATTTATTCTTTTAAATGATATATTAACATAAGATTAAAAGTTCCAAGCAAGTTTGTCAAATGTTTTAATGAAGCAGACTTGAAATAATGACCTTCCTTTATTAGATTTGTTTTCCGTAAAAAAGAATAAAATCATAACATGCAAACAGATAGAGAGCATCACTATTGTATTGTTTTGGTTGGATTCCGAACAATTCCCAATACAATTCAATTATAATAATTCCGAATTTTTATGTATTTATTAGCAATAACCAAAAAAATTTTTTTTTTATAAAATAGGTACGCACATCAACAAATGGGTAATTTGAGTGTTTATCATACACAATCAGAAAAATCTTGGATGTGTTGCCGACAAAGAGAAAAATAGGAAAAAAAACTAAAAATAGAGAAAAATAAGCGGGGATTAAGGAAGGGAGAGGCGTTTTTAGTTATAGTCTGACCTGACTGAAACGATAGACACAGATTGACGGCCACGGTGGCCTAGTTGTATAACGGTACTTCTGTAGTGTTGTCTCAGGTTCGACTCCCGGATGGGGAAAAGATAAATTGTGTTTTTCTACTCAGTATCACACCGGAGTCTGGAATTTGTGCCCGGTATGTCGAGAAGCTTGCCTTATATTACATCATTAAGTTGCACCTTTTTATACCCCTTCGTGGATAAAGTGTGAAAGCGTGAGTGTGTGTGTGTATTAGAGAGATTTCAATTTTTTCTTTGTACTTTTCCATACGATACGTCACTATATTGGCTGTCTATGACAATGTGCATGACGTGTGAATATCATAGATGTCATCACATCAATCAATGTTTCATCACGTTAATTAACAGATGATTGGCGAAATGCCATATACTTGACGATTGACAAGAACATAACAATCTAATGACTCAAACTTAAATATCTTAACACTGTAAGTAGCATGAAAGTAATTTACTAGTGTATTTGTAGAACAAAGGACTTTCAATATTATCGTTTTATAACGATGTTTATGTCGGTTCCACGGTATAAATATTCAATTTTATAGAAGTTCCTTATTACGGTAGATTATGGTCTGTTGGGACGACGTTATGCATTCCCGATTAATTTTATTAAATATATATTTTTGTTATATTATGTACGATATAATTCTTTTTACCAGCATGCATTAAACAATAACATTATTTTCTTTTATACTTTTTGGTATAAAAGAAGAATGTTGTGTTTATTTAACACAATTATTCCTATTACAGAAAGTTATGTCTCTAGACGTCTTTAGGCGCGTACCATTGATCATAATAAATATTGCATGTAACAAAAACCTATTCTAAATTTGTTCATCACTTTATTTCGACAAGGTGATAAAAAATGTGCAAACGAATCCACAATGAAAAAAATGATGAAATATATAGAACGATAGAATCATACGAATCAATCGAGAAAGTTCTAGAAAGAAAACAAATTTCAACGTGTAAGATGTTTTTTCATTTGAAACCTTGAAAATTTCAAGTTATGAAATATTTTTAGGATAACTTAATTATGGTTACAAAAATGTAGAGTTTAAAAGAATTATGTATAGTTTTTTATATTCATAAACTTGTAATAATAACCTATAAACTACCTGTCTTATTTATACCAAAGTCAAACCAAAATATTTAATTATAATGCGAATATTGTTGCAAAACAATCTCTATGTAATTTCGTTTGTTGACAATTATGATAGGATTATGCAAGTCGGCATAGTTGCAAGACGACTCTGCGAACGCGCCGGCGCGAGCCGGGGCTCCCGCTAAGGACGGCTTCCGAGGTCGTTGAACATCGACATCGATATACGTATAACGCGATTTTATCGACTCTCTATTAAAATTTTATATTTGTGTTCCATTGTGGATGGAGCTTAAAAATTCTAACAAACTTTTTTTATTTAATGAGTGTATTAAAAGTGGTTCTAATGCTTATTTCGTTATCGAAATGCTGACTATGATTTTCACAAAGATTTTAATTGGAATTTATTCCAAAATACGTTTTAATGTAGACGATTATACACTTATTTCATCGTATTTTTTGTGATGTATATCATTAAATATATTTTTATTTACACATTGAAAGAATTTAATATCCCATATATTAAATTCTTTCAATGTTTGCATAGATTTCTATCTGAATGTATGAAATGAGTCTTTACTGATAGCGTCCTTTTGAATGCATTACAATTAGGACGATTATATAATATAATATGATCATAAAATATAATATGTTCTTATAAATTTAACAATTTATAACAATTTTTAACAATTTATAATATTAAATGGAGTTCTAATTTCTTGTAGAATCCAAAATATTTGCGGAAACGTGCTGCTGTGGATGACAATATATTCTATGTAAAATTTAATTCATGTATTTTAATCTAGGCTATTTATTATTATTTTGTTTCTAAGCATATATAAAAATTACCTACATATTAATTATGTAAATGTAATGTAATGTAGATTTCTATTAGTACAAAAAAAAGTTTAGTAGTTCTTGAGATTAGAATGCGTTTAAACAGACAAAAAAAATCTTTAGCTTTATATATTAGTATAGATTATTTATGCTGACTTGCAAATCATGTTCAGAAGTAAATTTTTCCCGATGAGGACAATCAAGGCACAAGACTTGGTCATAAAAATGTACTTCGACGGGTAGAAAGGAATAGATGATGACAAATTATATAAAGCCACTCTTGCAATAATGAATTTTAATACCTATGTATAGAATTTAAATGGAAAACTTGTGAATCTTATTCACGTGGCAGTAAATTCAAAGCATTAGTCAAAACCGGCAAATAGACCAAAACATCGCCAGAAGAATAGCAGATGCAATTCATATTAGGAATTAACATTTAGGGAAGAGATTGTGATTGGAATAATTTTGGCCTCCATACAATGATAGTGAGAAATTAACAACACATCTGTAACATCATGTCGGTTTTCTGTAACCAGTTCCGCTCAATGGAGCAAGATCAATTTTATTAGACTGTGAATAAAATCAGCTATACTATTGTATATCTATGACATACTTATATGATAATTATGATTCTCTTTTTTCAATATTACCAATTAGTACCATGTAATTATTTACTTATAAAAAACCGGTTTTGCCAAGTGTCAACGACGTCAACTCTTTTATATAAAACATTAGTTATTATTATATAAACTTAGGTATTTGCTGCATTACCAGTGTGATTACGTTCGTATTTTAAGGAATATTTTTTCCAGCAGTTATATTTAGAATGCAGTTATAGTTATAATTAGAACATCAGACATTCATACTTAATACAAATTCCATCGACAACCGTAATGTTAACTTCACTAACCTACCAATACGTTCAAGTTTCAATTGTCTGCAGTGGAAATTTCCACTATAAAACATGCAACCTTCGAAGTTCTCGCTCTAACCACAGCAACTTGATATATTTGCATCTCACTCGCACATAATCGACGCAGGCGCTCTGACCCAACCGGTTCATACTGCTCTAACATTAAGACGTTCGCATAAGTCTTTCTTGTTCTTTCCAGACAACTTATCGTTCTATTTTACGAATAGCTCTGTGCTATGTATACTTCTCGGTCGTCGGCCAAATGATTTTTGTTACCTGTCTTTCTCTAGAGCTTGAATGGAGCAAAATTTGTTTTCTTAATGCAGAGCTACAGCTTCAAAGCTAACAAAACACTATACTGACTACAGCCACGTGCTCGTAAGGTTAACGACTGATATCACAGATAACATTGAAAATAAATAAGCAATAATTATGTCAAATGGTATGTTAACTCGGTCTCTCTGGGTGGTTATTTGCTTTTGCAAGATTGCTCTTTATATTTTTCAATGCTGATTTCATAGTGCTGATTGGTATAGTCGTTGCTTTAAGAATTTGTTGATATAAACCAATGCATATTTCTTTTTATGTTTACATGGTTTTTACGGAGTGTGTATTTCAAAATAAGTTGCTTATAATTTTCGAGTTCATTCCGATTCGTCGGATCAAGTCAGATGATTTCAGAAGCGATACAGTGCGGTGAATATTTGTTTAAAAATATTTTCTCGAGTGCTTATAAACAGCTCGTCCTTAATGAACGGTCGCTTTGTTTGGCCTCACACAATAATTCTCACTATACAGTGAAATATTTAAGTGTCCGTGTGTTTGGAAATATTTAAAGAACTTTTTGGTAGAGACAAAGAACTAAGAGTAGTAATGGCAAGTAACAAAATAAATTAATACGGTTTTAAAATAATTGAATATGATTTTATTTGTAAAAGCATATTAAATTATTTTTAAAATTATACTATTAAATAGTTTTATATAATAAAATTAATGTGTAAATTCTTATTTATTTGTAAAATCACAATAACTTTTTTCTTTGAACACACTTGATTTTAACGTAAGTATTTTACGGTACCATATAATTAAGTTGGTATATTTTGTTAAATTAAATATACATGATGTCGACGTGTACTTTTTAACTAGAGGTTAAACAGTTACAAACTGACTATGAACGCCATCTATTAAAAAGAACAAACAACAAAATATCGACTAAAACGTTAAATCATTTGATTTTACAAGAGATCTTTTTTATAGGTTACCTACTTACTACATTTTTTAAATTAAATGTAAATCGATTTAAAATACCTTTCACTGAGTATTATAATTAAGAGCCTTGGGGTGGGTACATGATTACAAGGCTTTATTAATCTCGCCTTTATCAGTCCCTAATTACTTTCTAACCATGCAGAGTTTTTGTTGTAACAATAGTCAATATTAGAAATCAGAAATTTATATTAAATTAAGAAGCCAAACGTTAGTCAGTTACCATTTGACACTCGCATGTACGCTTTGAGACGTGATTTATAGGTAGAGTCATACTGCTGACATTATTACTTCTCACGGAAATCGGCATGAACTTGCAGTTTTGCAAGCCTTTTGTACCGTCACCAACATTACTAGAGGCCTAATGAAAATGTCTTGTGGTCATGTATATTTATACCCTGTCCTTATTTTGAGTAAGACACCCACGTTCTCTGTATGTATTCCGAGTAGTAAGGAACATATAATCATCAGTTGAACCGACCGTATATTAACCTATCTTTTGTA
Organism: Manduca sexta; assembly: GCF_014839805.1. Classification (NCBI taxonomy): domain Eukaryota; kingdom Metazoa; phylum Arthropoda; class Insecta; order Lepidoptera; family Sphingidae; genus Manduca; species Manduca sexta. Next base: position 4,739,496 of record NC_051125.1, read on the forward strand.
ACAAATACTATGTCTAAACACTACGAGAATATACGAGCATGACCTTTCATGGTGTTCGTTTAATTAATCGAAATACGTTATTATTACTTTTGCCAAATCACGTATCTACGGCATTGCAACGTCACAGGCGTCATGCAGACGAGCCATTTTAAATTTACTTGCTCCGGAATCTCAACACAAACTTGTACTGTGTCCATGTTTCGTCACGATACGATAAGAAAATTTATTAAATATTAACTTAGGTACGCGTAACGATTTAATTTTTTTTTAAATATTTCGAGATTTTCTCATTTTACATTTTTTTTATAATATTGATTATTAAATCGTTAACTAATTAAAACAAATTTTATATTATAGATATTTAACAACATTAATCTAGAATTAGTAGTAGTAGTAGTCTCAGTAGATTATGAAATTATGGAATTTTCCACTGTGAATCATTGTAAGTACTTAGGTATTCATTAGAAATGACATGTCCTGCTACGTGGAGTGTAATCAATCATGTCATTTAAAAGCATGTTTCACAAAATGTACCGTTGACTCGAATGGTTTTTTTCAACCCCTTCCGTTATTTGTTAATGATTTATTGGTATTATCTAACGTCATTATATTAATTAAATAATTCTATGTATTGTAATTTTAGTGGTAGAGCGAGAGAGTTTAATCTATAAAAATTGTTTTCACATATAAAAGATTACATACTTGTTTAAACAGTGTAACTTCGTGTATTTATTACTTTGATTATATACTTTATTATTTAGTGGGCATTATTTGATTCATATTATAATAAAGAGAAACTAATGCAATATTAGAGCAGACGTAAGTGTGCATTACAAAAATCTCAATTCTCTCGAGCGAAAGTATCTACTGCATACTTAAAACATTTTTATGCAAATAATTTTAATTAAAAACTTACACATCCAGACGTTGAATGTTGGAAACGTATTAGAATATAAATAATCCGTGTGACGCCACTGTGTGCGGTAACTTCGTAACTTGGCACACAATTTGTTTATCCCTGAGCGTTGCCCGTGAATCTGGTGTAGGTTGTTGAAGTTCAAACGCTCCTCCTCTCGTTAGGTCTATTTCTTTAAAAGGCAAGTAATGTTGATAAAATATATTAAACATAAATATATCATAAGTGATAACACCTGAATTTAAAAACAGTCGTTTTTTTTTAAATATCAAAATATATAAAATACCTGACTACAGATTTGACATTCCTCAGCTAGGAACATAGATTTTTATCTTGATTGGTAGCCCTGGCGAGCATGCGTGAAATTTTGCATAGGTTATCGCTGATGGTGTTAAAATTAAAATTGAATTCAGGCCATCAATTCTCGACTTCTACGTTGACAAGCTGAATTATACTATAATATAAATTTTCTATTATAACTAAACATCAAACAAAACAAATTTCAAATAATGTATATTATTTAATAGGTTTTGCCATCTATTGTCGAGTAGAAAAACTAATCATTTAAATCTTAACTGAAACAGCGCCATCTGTTCAATTTAGTGTTATACATATAGTTAAGTACAATGATATTATATAAAATGTTGTACAATGTAACATAGAGATGGCGTAATAGTTCCACATATTACATAGAATTTATGTGAATATTGCATCGTATTGGATATTCAAAACATTTGTCGGTCACTATGATATTGCAATAATATTATCATTGTTCTTTTTATAAAGTATCGATTTATACCTTAATAAAGTAATTTCTGCGTTCTAAGGGTAAGGGTAAGAGGGTAGTTAATTTTTCTTATATTTTGCAGTTTATTGCTAATTTATTTCGGACCATTTTTTATGAAGCAAAAGTCCAATTCCTCGAACGCAAACATACTACTAAATGTGTAACATCTATAGATAGAAAATATTTCAATCATTTTGATTACGATCACGCCGTATAGCCTGATCAGGAAAATAAAAAACCTCGCCTGGCTGTGATAAGATATTATAGAGCTGATTTCTTGAACTGACAATGTTAACTTGAAAATGAGAAATAAAAGAGGTACTCCCATTAAAAAGTTTTTTTTTTTTATATTCTTGGTCATGCTAAAAAATACAAGATTCACATGAAAATATTCTTAAATACCTACATGAACATTACAGATTAATTTTAAACTCAATTTTAAGGCTTCGTTTGAGAAAATCGTTATTTTTATTTATTTATTAATATTAGGGAAACTATAAATAAGTAATACATGCTGTGAATAACCGCTGAAATAAAAACATGTATTTAAAACACGTATTACATAATATCATTAAAATTAAACTACAACAATTTTAATAAAATTATTAATTCATTATGTTTTGTTATAGATATCAGAGAAAATGGAAAGGGGGATAAATCTCATACAAATATAAATGCAGTGTTTATTAGTCTTGGCAATTGGCACATTTACTTACCTGTTCCGTAATATACATGATTATATACTTTCCCATTTATTTCAATATACAGTTTCTTCTTGTCATGGTTTTTTGAAGACCAACTTATTTCTCTATACCGAAATAAAGAACCCGTCTGTCATATAACTATAATTAAAATTAGATTACAAGCACTGGACTGTGGGAATGTCGGCTCCCTACATCAAGACGTATCAATTACACGCATTCATTGCCGTCGCAAGATTTCCCTAGACGGTAATTCGTGACCATCAGCTGCCATCAATCTAACGAGCCACGTGGGCTGTCACCACTTCGTATGGTGAAGTGAGGAACAATTACCATTAGGGCGTGTACGTAATTGATTATTTAAATGTAGTTCGGTTTGGTAAAATAATTAGTCCATTTATAATGTGTTAAGTAAGTCATGTTTTATAGGTAGTCGATGTAGTATGAAAAATTATGAATTATTAAGGAAATGTTATTATTATTATAATATCAACTATATGTAACTATATCAAAACAAATACTTATTTCGGTAATAATTAATCAAATCAAAAGAATAGGTAAGCATTTTATCGTATACTTTTTATAAACGTATTCCGATTTTAATTACGTAGAAAAACGTTTAAGAAATAAATTGTGACTATGTCGATTAAACTACACACAATACTTGCATAAAATATAATAAATATTAAAAATAAAGAAAAATATACAAGATGAGAAATAGATCTATAAGATCTCAACACTTGCAACATATTGTGCTAGTTTTCGCCCCTAACGCATTTGTACCTACTTTCCACTTCTACACGTGTGTTACATTGGCGGAAAATTCAGTTACAATGCCATTACACCCCCGGCTAACGATTGATCAGATTACTGCGAGGAAAGTTGGCAGATTGCCTACTTAATAATTGTTCCTATAGGTTTTTTGCGATAGAAAAATGACTACGTAGTGAGTTAAATATTCAGTCTTGTTGAAAATTATTTAGTTAATTTGAATAAATTAAGTAGATAAATTACAAAATTTTAATTAATAGGTATTCATATAATATATTATATCCATTCAAATGTTTAGCAGATAACATTATCAAAAGATTAGATTGCTGAAACTCTATACGTATTCCATGGACATAGCACTCTGATGAGTGGTGGTAATAAACGATTCGTCACCAAATATTGATCACGCTTCTAGTAACCGGAATAATGTCTAATGTGTAGATTACTCATAGTATTAAATTAACCACGATACGACGGTTGCAAAACGACTTTTAAAAACTTCGTGTTGAAAACTTCTTTTTGTTATAATATTTTTAACCAACTTGAAAAAAAGGAGGAGGTAATCAATTCGACGTGATTTTTTTTTACATATTTGGTACCTCAGAGCTCGCTCATTTATGAACCGATTTCGAAAATTCTTTTTTTATTCGAAAGAATATCTCTCCAGATTTGTTCCATAAAATTTATTTCAACATCGCTTCAGTCGTTTGGTTTTAAAACTAAAAAAACTAGAATAATTATGTCGTCCAAGAAAACGAAATCGCGAATTTAGCTTGCCTGTGACGTTTTTAGTTATGTTTTTGCATTGAGTTTGGTTGATTGTACTTCTCACATACTTATACAATATACATAAGTATAGCATAACACCTTTTCCCCGTGTCAGGGGTAGAGGCGTAACATTTCAGCGCGATAGTCGTACTGTGTGTGAAACATATCAGCTGTGTTTTTGGGTTGGGTTTAGTTGACTCTTCTTCTTACATACATACATATATGTATATAGCATCACACCTTTTCCCCTTTTTAGGGGTAGGCAGAGATCTAACACCACAGCGCGATAGTTGTACTATGATCGAAATATATCAGTTGTGTTTTTGCGTTAGATTTGCTTGAATCTACTTCTTACATATGTATGTATATATAGCATTACACCTTTTCCCCTTTTCAGGGGTAGGCAGAAGTGTAACATTTTCGCGCGATAGTCGTACTGCGTGCGAAACACATTAGTTGTGTTTTTGCGTTGGATTTAGTTGACTCTACATCTTACATAGATACATATATATATAGCGTCACATCTTTCCCCCTTTTCAGTGGTACTCAGAGGTGTAATTCCTCAGCGCGATAGTCGTATCGTGAGCGAAACACAACTAGGCCATCGAGACGGTCTATTTTTTACTAACACAAAAAAGCAAAAAATAAAAATATTTTTAACAAAAATTTAAACCGCCTTTCAAAAACCATTCAAAACCAAAAAATAATTTCACATAACAGGTATATATTGTTTACCAATTTTGGAGTCGGTGCCTAATTAAAATTGCTAGTTAAGCTATATTTGTTGCATAGTCCATCTATGAGCTAAATTTCTTTTAAATCAATTAAAAGGAGTGGATCTGCGTTTACTACTAACAAACATACACAGTTAAAGGTGTAATACCAAGCACATGTATAGTTTTGAGTGGTTTTTGAAGGCTGTTTAATTTTTTGTTAAAATTAATTACGTCATATAGTCCAGAGATTTATATAAGACCTAGAATTTCTACTTGAAAGATAAAAAACAAGACAACAACAAGAAATTGATAGGAGCTATATGTTTTTCTGAAGCCTAATATTTTAGGGAAATGCAGCCCTTTCACTCAAATATGTTCAAACAGGTCGATGTAATTGTTTCAACTGGCAAGGGGGAAGTAACTCTGGTCAGTTGATCTGGAGCTCTCAGCTCACTCCACTTAACACTAGGTGCAGTGGGCTTATTTTATCTTGCCCGTAAAGAAAAAGTAAGGTAAGTAATTGACGACCGACACAAAATTATTGAAAGTCCGGCCCAAGTTCCAGCTATCCTACATTTGTTCATGTATTTATCTAGCTTAACTAGCAATTTTAATTAGTCACTGACTCTAAAATTGGTAATCAGTATAATATAGGTAATGTTATTTTTTTTTTAGTTTTTGAAGGCGGTATAAATTTTTTGTTTAAAAGATTTACAAATTATAGGAAGGTATATTGTAATACATCGACAACGTAGCCTAATCGGTATATTCAATATACTATTTTTTTTTATAAATTAATAAAACAATATATAATAGGTACCTACTATATAGAGAGAAAATAAACGGAACTAGTATAATATTATAGTATGGTTTTGTAATGATGAAATTAACATTATGCCGTAAGTACCTATCTACTTGTCCATTAGTTACCACAAGGCATCGTATCGATGATAACATTTGATATGAAATTAATCTCAAATTCTTTCTCAAATAAAAAAATATTTTATTTATTTATTTGAGAGGCATAGAAATGGGAATGTATAATGATCGTAATACGTCCACACATTTCTGATCTCATAATAAATGCATGAAATCGCCATTCTTATGCAGGCGTGTGTCAGCTGCATGGGGTGGTAAGGAAGTTCTCCCCGGGGACTTCTACACGCCAGCCAGTCGTGAATGCCGCACCTGCGTACCTAAAGCGATTAGCTTTTCTTTTAATAGTATAGTTACAAGATAAAATTGTTTTAAAAATTCCGAAACATTCATAATCACAGATTAACAATATACCTATGCTTATCTCACACCTGCGTTTAATACTGATAAAGATAAATATCGATTTGTTAATATTCACCACGGCCCATGTTCTTTCATTCGTAGTACGACGCGGTGGGCGAGTCATCGTCATAATACACATAAAAAAATATGAAAGTTACTCATTTGTGATATAAACCGACAACATTAAAATGAAGACGCCGATCTTAGTGTCAATATTTCTAATAACATTGTGGTGTGGTGTTGATGCGAGATGTCGATACCGTGGACAATGCATCACAATAGGAGGTCACGCCAAATCGTGCCCCGTGGACATCGAAGCACAGCCAATAGTGGAAGGTTTGTCAATAGAAGAATCTGAAGAAATCGTCGACATACTCGCCAACAGATGTCCAGCATTCGTGTACGACGATGAAGGAAACAGAAAACCCAACAACGAAATATTGACTTGTTGCGATCATGTGCAAATAAGAAAAATGACGGAGGATTTGTTAATGGCCGAAGGTGTTCTAGGACGGTGTCCCTCTTGCTTTAGAAATTTTGCACGAAACGTGTGTGAAATGAATTGCTCTCCAGAACAATCCAGATTTGTTGATGTTTACACAGAGACGGCCGCAGACAGCACTGTTTATGTTAACGAAATTGATTATCGACTTCATGAGCGCTTCATGCTTGGAGCGCATAGTGCTTGTTCTGGAGTGATTATTCCCCAGACTGGTTTGCCAGCTATCAATATGATGTGCGGTAATGTAGTAGTATGTGATGCGGAGGCTTGGTTTAGATTCATGGGAGATACGACGCAAAACCCGCTGGCTCCAGTGCAAGTTAATTACTTGATGTGGCCGACAGAAGAAGATTCCATGCATGTACGTGCAATTCCCTGTAATGAAACAACTGGAAGTGACCTACCTTGTAGCTGTGTAGACTGTGCCGAAATGTGCCCCATTGGAGACGAACCCGTGATTCCAGAAATTTGTACCGTTCTTAATGTTAATTGCATTAGTTTTTCCGTAGGTATTACTTTCTTTGTGATAAGTGTTACTATATTTATATTATTGACGTTGTCAGAGTACCGAAGAATGAGGAATGGGCAAGTTAAATCTGCAGAACCGACAGATGTTAGTAAGTTTATAAAATTTTTCCAAGTACTTTTTGCTAAAATAGGAGGCTTTTCTGCCAGTCATCCTGCTATCATAATCATGTTAACGACTTGGATAATTTTTGGCATGTTTTTCGGCGCAATAAACTTAAATCTCACTTCAAATCCTATAGAATTATGGTCAGGCCCTGAATCTCGCAGTCGTCAGGAATTAAATTATTTTAACTCCAGGTTCGGTCCATTTTATCGTGCTGCCCAAGTTTTCATGCAGTTTAATGGATTGGAATCTTTTGAAGTTGACAATACGACTTACGGCCCGGCTTTCAGAATAGAGGCCGTAAGAGAACTAGTGGAACTTGAACAGGCGATTATAAATATTGGTAGAGAAGATGGGGGAGTTACTTTAGAGGAAGTCTGTTTCGCACCACTACGCCCTCGTGGAGGAGAAAAACGGTTAGATCAATGTGTTTCTATGTCCGTCTCAGTATATCTTGGAGAAGATATAGATAATATCAATGAAAATACTTATCTCAGCCGTATTCAGAATTGTTTAAATAATTATCTAGCATTAAATTGTCAAGCCCCTTGGGGTGGCGGCGCGGAGCCACTAATTTCACTTGGTGGTTTTGATGGTGATAATGTTTTAGACGCTGACACTTTGCTTATTAATTTTCCCATAGCAAATTTCATGTTAGAGGAGGACCTAAGACCGGTGTTAGAGTGGGAACAAAAGTTTATAGATTTAATGCATGACTATGTAGCTAATAAAAAACCAGACTTTGTCGACATCTCTTTTGGTGCCGAAAGATCAATCGAAGACGAAATTAGGCGGGTATCGGTTGCAGAAGCAGTGCCCATCTCTATAAGTTACATTATCATGTTTATTTACGTTACCGTTGCCCTCGGAAATATTAGAAATTGTAAAACTTGGTTAATCGATAGTAAAATAATGGTGGCATTAGGAAGTATTTTGGTGGTTCTTGTGTCTATTTACTGTGCTATAGGTGTGATGGGGTATACTAACTTCACAACTACATTATTAGCTATTAATGTAATACCTTTCTTTGTTTTATCAGTGGGTATTGATAATGTTTTTCTTATGGTAAATGCGTTGCATGATGTACAAAGTAATTTAAAACAATACGACGATTATAATGAAAATTTTAGTTTTGAGAAAAAGAGAAGGTTTATTTTTGAGAAAATGATGGCTACAGTAGGGCCATCTATGTTTGTCTCATCTGTAACACAAATTACTGCTTTTGCAATCGGGAGTATAACAACCTTCCCTGCTGTCCTTACTTTTGCAGTGTTTGCAAGTTTATCCTTATCATTCCTCTTCATTTTCCAGATAACTACTGTCGTGTCAATTTTGTCGCTCGATTATAAACGAGCCTCTCAAAATCGTTTAGACGTTTTTTGTTGCGTGCAGAAAAAAATTTTAGATGATGAGGATCCTTTGAACTCGGACACACCTTATCAAAGTGTGACTCAAAGGCTAATGGAGCCTTATTCCAAATTCATTCTTAACTGGAAAGTGAGAATTGTCGTTGTTATTATATTTATGCTCTTAGTTTCTTTGAGTACAATATTTATACCCAGTTTGGATATTGGTCTAGATCAGGAAATGGCTCTCCCTAAAGATTCATATGTATACAAATATCTAGTAGCTGTTAGTGAATTATTACGTCTTGGTCCACCGGTTTATTTTGTTTTGAAAAGTGGATTGAATTTTACTAATCCCGATCATCAGAATGTAATTTGTGGTAGTCAACTCTGCTACGATGATTCGCTCTTTACTCAAATATTCTTAGCTGCTCAACACAGTGATAAAACATATATATTAAGGCCTTCGAATTCATGGATAGATGACTTCGTAGACTGGACTAGTTTAACTGGCATTTGCTGTCAATATAATACGACAGATAATACTCACTGTCCTAGCGCAATCCTATCTCCTGACTGTGCTTTCTGTTCTATAAGTAGGAATGAATGGTCCAATGGCTTAAGGCCTAGTGTAGAAGCTTTTCAGAAGTATATACCATTCTTCTTGCAGGATGAGCCTTCACTATCGTGTAATCGAGGTGGACTAGCGAGTTATTCCGGTTCTGTCAATTATGAGCTCGATTCTGAAGGACGTGCTACTGTTTATGACACTAATTTCATGTCATATCACGTCGCATTAAGCACGTCGCAAGATTTTATTGGCGCTGTTAAAAATGCATACGAAATAAGTGACAGTATCACAGCCGCTATTAAGAAACACACAGACATGGATGTGGAAGTCTTTCCGTATTCTGTATTTTATGTATACTTCGCGCAATACTTGAACATGTGGGGCGATACCTTTGCGTCTCTTGGATATTGTCTTATTGGTGCTTTAGCTATAAACCTCCTCGCGTCAGGGTTTAACATTTTGACCACATTCGCTGTAATGTTCACAGCTATTATGATAGTTATTAACATGATGGGTGTTATGTATATTTGGAACATTCCACTCAACCCCGTATCTTGTGTTAATTTGATCGTATCCATTGGTATTGCGGTTGAATTTTGCAGTCACATTGCGTATGCATTTGCGACTAGTAAACGTCCCAGTTCTGAGAGGGTAGAAGATGCGGTTCGAAAAGTCGGTTCCACTATCATAACTGGTATTACTTTGACAAACATGCCTATTGTGGTATTAGCTTTCTCCTACACAGAAGTCATTGAAGTCTTCTTCTTCAGAATGTTCTTTAGTTTGGTTATCCTTGGATTTTTACATGGTATGATATTTTTCCCAGTTTTATTGTCTTACCTTAATAATTTGAAAAATAAATAAATGTAGTTTAGAGATTACGTTTATTATTGTGGATGAGATCTTGATTAAATGAATTAGCTAGTTTTATTATAAAACAAAATGCATCTATCTAGCAATTATTAATGTCGTTTTCTAGATGTACAAAAACAAGGTTCATCTTTCTACAAAAATACATGTCACTGTAGGTTTCTATACGATGTTGTGTGATTGTGAAAATGTTTTTAGAAGGAAGCGATGAATTAAAAAAAAAACAAATTTATTCTTTGGTTCTTCTAACATTGGTCGGTTCTAGTAAAGAAATATTATAAATAAAAAAATAGGTAGTAGCGGCCTCTTAAAACCTGTTAATTAAATTATTATAATCTTTCAATGTTAAGGAGGGCATTTTTTGTAGTCACTTAATTGCAATGCCGTTTCGCACTGCAGAAATGAAATACTCTAAGGCAATTTCGGTGTTATGCTGCAAGTTGTATGTATGCTCTGTAATAATGTGTGGCACAATAATAATCAGCTCTAAATATATATTTTAAGTACAATTACTTAAGTTATTTTATATATTTAATAGACTTATAAATCTTTTGTAACAATTTGAAACTGAGATGAATTTTGGGAAGGTTCTGTACCTTTTATTTATTAATTTATGAATAACTAGACCATAAGTGAAACAGACTAAAAATAAAACTTGAAAAATATTTTGATTGTTTTATTTATTTATTATTTTAATTAAAATAATTACAATAAATTATAGGAAGACATTGACTAGAAAACTATATGGATTAAACTTACAATAATAATTTAATATGTCACATTTTCGAAATAATTCTTACTGTAACGTAGTAGCTGTTCCAATTGATAAAACGTTGACAATAAACTAATAACGTCTCATCATTGCGTGTTTTTTTTATAATTCACATACTTTTTGAAATTTGTTTGAATGCACGTTTTATGTTTGGCAGCATACAGCATCAAGTAGCGAATTTTTTAAAAATTGTACAAGATTGCAAGTTGTTAATTGTGACTATAATAATTATGATAGCTTAAATGTGAAACAATTTATAGTAACATCTTTGATCAAGCTGCATTGATGGCATTTACCTGATATATTATAATATTATTAATTTTTCCACGTGATATATAATTACCAATTTTTTTACTTAACCAAAGATTTACATTTTCGATATAATCCAGCTAAAGAATAAGTCAAAAATTAAGCATCTAACACGTGATTCAAGTAAGCGATGTAACAAATAGCTAAACGTAGAATTTCTATTTTGGATAGTTTTTTATCTGGGGGTAGAGTGGGGAGAAGTCGTCTGAGGGAAGCGAAAGCAGCATTGAAGGCTTCAACGCGAATCCTCTCGCGGGTGGCGTGGGCTGTGCGGTATTTGAGCGTGGCGCGGCGTCGTCTTCTCCTCTCTTCTCGAGACAATCCGGCGCACGGCGACCCAGTCCCGCTTGACAGGTAAGCCTCTTCTGATAATGCACACGGTTCTAACGATCTGTCTCTGTAAAATAAATAGTAGAAATAAGCACATGTAAATGTATTTTTTTAATGTGACGTAAAAATAATTTGAATTAACGAGTGTTTGAGTCATCTGATGACGATAGCGTCAACGATCGACAAGCGTCGATAATCAATTTATGAAGAAGAAAATGTATCTAATTTAAGCTTAGATGATGAGACAACGCTGTCCTATCCCGGGGCAAGCTCATAAAACAGTTCCCATAAAACCTAATACTCATTACAAAACAAAATGAAAATTCAAGGATCGTAATATTTAAAATTGTGAACATAAAACTTTATGACAAAAAACAGATATGAAGCGGGCAATCGGTTGATTTGATAGTTGCAGTTTATCAAGGCTACTTAAAATTCGTTTCGCTTAGCGGCACGCATCCGAGTCGAACACGCAGCAGAAATAATTTTGGCGAACGTAATTTATATTGGATTGTCTTGTTTTATGAATCCACACTATAGATTGAGAATGGGTCGGTAAAGTTAGCTACGTCGCAGTGAGTCTTATTCTCGAATTAAAATCCACAGAACCCATTACCGTTGACCGGGTTCTACTGTATTTGTTAATGCAGGACATGCTCTATCTGTTCCAAATTCCATTTAGTTTTAGCAAGATTGCCATACACACAAGCAAATATTAATAATATAAACAAACATTTTCCTTTTTAAAAATATGATGTATAGTATGTAGGTAGATGTTGCAGTGTTGACTTTTCGGACGCCCAACACCTCAGTCTGCCCCGTGGCCACAAAGGCTGCATAGTCTCCGAAACATCGGGAGAAAATTTAAATATATAAAACCACGATGATATTAAAAAAATAGTTTTATTTCGATATCTAACATTTGCGTGAACATAGAAAATCGTTATCTTTTCATGGCTTTACATTTTTTATACTTATATACACGAAATTTTATATTGCAGGAAGAATGATTAATAAACGTGTAATTTTGCCACTCAGGGCAGACGTAGGTATGTGGTTATCTACAAATATAACTAATTGACTATTTCTGAGAATAGTATTATGGTTATTTTTTTTTTAATTTATATTGCTGAAGGATTCCAATGATTCTTAGAAACCATGCTTAACTGCGTTTATTAAAAACGCTCCAACGTCAGTTATAGACGTTAGTAGACAATATTGTTGATCCTTTAGTTCAGATAAGTAGGCAAGACTAGGTATTGGGTAAGCCATGTATTCCAGAAATTAGTATTACTTTGCAAACAAATTTATTGTAAAAGGACGCTTGCAGCTAAAGAAAGAATAATTTAAAATCTAATCAACTACCCTAGAAGAAAATTCATTAAAACACCCTTGCCTAATACATTGTTATGTTAAGGGACAAAAACGAGATTCAGGCCCAAAGCAATGAGGAACATATCTAAAATTGTTTTAGGTAAATATAACTGTTATAATAAAAAGGATACCAGATTTTTTTATTTGAATTCCAAAACATTTTTTGACCGATTATTTATCTGTATTTATTGCGATAGACAATTAATGATTAATTATTACAGAATATCAGTATAATATAAGACATTGCTTGAAATCCATTGACGTATTGACGTGTGACTGATAATAATACTAGCTCCGTATTATCCTGCCCTGCTGGTACGGGCCTTCATTGCTGAGGGTTTAGGCCTTAGTTAAACATATTAATTATTAGCCTTGTGTGGGTCTTCAGACTTCACATACAATGACATTCCTACGTAGAATTTTAATAACCATATGTAAACAGCAATAAAAGGGATGTTTTAAATCTAATTAAATGAAATAGTACATTTGAACTTGTAAAATGTTAAACATTATTTGAATTCCGTTAATATTGGCTCTCCCACCAGTTCAGAAAGAAGTTTTCATCAAAGAAGAATAGGTAAGAAACTCTGGTGTTGCTCTTTTCAAAATCAGTTTGATATATAAACTACATTAGATGATACACAGAAAAAAATACATTGGTTTTTCTATTGTTGTTTAGAGCAGTTCATTTGCGCAAGAACAATCTTATCATTGGATTATTTTGATGCTATGCAACATTGTGGTTTATCGCATGTCTACATGCTTATTGTATTTTTTAATGATAATGATTATAAATCCATAAAAGTATTGACGAATCTAAATAAAAAAGAAAATAAGCTTGTACACGATATGCGCAATTTACCGCCGGTTTAAAGTAAGCAACAACTGTGATGCTTCCATTTTAAAAAATAATTACTTCGAAATCTAATAATTTGTTTCACAGCAGAAATTGGATAAACATACCATGGTCATTTAGTGGTGACCATTGGCACATACAGTGTTAACTCTATACTTATTTAAGTGTTATAAGTTTGAAGAAGTTTTCGTTCTAAAGTAATGAAAGTGGGGGGAGAAAGATATTTTTTTATTTTAGTAATTTCAATAACATAATGATAATTATCACTAAAGTTGATTTGTTTAAAATAAAATGATAATATTCTAACTGAGCCTCAATCCATTCATTTCTAGACGAAAATGCCTACACCATCACTCTCCTCCTATATAAATGACTGGCTTCGTTACTTAGAATAGAATTATTTATTTCAGAAAAAGGAAAAAAAACAAGGTAGGTATATTAAATAAATTTGTGCCAATACATTCTACCGGGATACGAATCGGTGTGCAATGCCATATAACTACTTTTACAGTTTGTATATAATATTGCACTACACTACATTATTAATAAATATTAAATACTTTCCAGAACGAGAACTGTCATCCGTGAAATTATACAAGATTAAAGTAACGACAAATTTATTGTAAAAATAATTCAATATAAGCCAATTGTTAATTTTGTGTTATAATTGATGTTAAAGATTCAGTATAAATGGGAAGAGCCACTATATTTTTTTAACTAAGCTTTATTTTTCTAAATAACCATAGGTACCGGTATTGGAATTTGCAAATTGTGGCGACATTGGTGCCTACGTGAAGACATATGCCGCACATACATTAAAGTATGTTAAAGTTAATCTTAATGTATCAATAATTATAATATTTCAGAAGTTTACAAATATTACCGTCTTCTGGGAGCCAAGTTTTCTCTTCCCGTAATGGGTAACAGCGCCTCGCGCGGCTCCGCCAGCATGCACGATAATGAGCCATCTTCAGCTGTGCTCGCTGTTTCCAGCCAGCTCTTCATTCTAAAGATATTATTTTATAAGCATTAAAGAGGTAAACTAAATCTAAATTCATCCAATGGTTGTGTGGAAGAAATCGACAATTGCGATAAGACCGTAATTTATATTTCCTGTTTGTTTATATTCTCTATTTATATTTAATTTTAATAAGAGTTTAAATAAAAAAATAAACTTTTAATATAAATACTTACATCATACAGTATGCTAAATCATCAAAGATTGTATTTTTTTTATTCAATTTAATCTTTACATGCTAGCGACTGGCAAGACAATTCTACTACTAGATACTTACGCTATCAAATGTTTGAGCAAGGGATATAATTATAATGTTACTATCTTGTTAATATACATAGAATCAGTGAAAAAAAATCTAGATCGAGGCTGTCCCGGTTTAACCGGTAGGGCGGATCTAAACACTTGGTCTAACTTCAACACAAATTTACTTGATCAGCTGTAAGTCAAAACCCGCTATCTTGCCTCTTAATAAGGTTTAAACTAGGAAACCGGTGATGATTTTGACAGCTATTTAAGCAATTCTTAACCACCTTTTAACACTAAAACAAATTCATAAGTAAAACTGTATAAACCTACATGACACTTAATTGTATCTTCAAAATTCTAGCACATTTAAAACAAAGTATCAACATAACCACTCATGAGTCATCTCACGAAAAACATTTACATCTACAAGACCAAAATGGCCAGCCATTCCTTACCATTCCCTCAGAGACTGTCGGGTCACGTTTGTTTTGATTCCTGTTCAAATCAAATTTACCGGCCGCAAGGGTAATACTGGATTAATAATACAACACTCGTTCACACCTAGCACTAAGCGAGCTCTTTAGGGGATAATAAATCCATATTTATTCTTTTTATATCGACCCCAGCGGCCCAACCCTTTCTAATCGAATCATGTTCGCTAACCGTATCGAATCGATTCTACTGCGATGTTGTCTAGTTGTACTTGAGTGACAATTCAATATGATTTAAAATTACGTTACATAGAGTACCAAGCAATTAAATGCAGGAATTTAAATTGATGTTAGGGATGATATGTTGGCAAAGGATCAAGTATAACACCTGATAAAAAAGTTATTTGTACCTTAGTATAGGTAGAGTATTATTTATGTTTCAAGACGGATCTGAAATATAAACATGATTAGAGAAGAGAGAAGACATTTGCGCTTTCGGAGATGTTTCCTCCAAAGTAAAGAACATGATTAAGCTACCATTTCATTTGGTTTCTTATGATGCAGTAATATTATCTCGACCAAGCTTGACCACTTACGCGAATTCACTCTTTCTTTATATAAAATTTTCATTGTGGTTTAAAGACCGATGACTACTTCTAGAGGCTCGCCAAGCTTCACCGGTCGGTGTCATAAGATGCGTACCACTGTCAATCCTAGATGTTGTTAATTGTTAGTTGCGGGTATTACAGCGACATAATGTTTGATCCATAGATTCAATATGGGTAATTTTTTTTTCAAATAAAGCACCATGCGATTTCACAATATGTACATTCAATTCTTAATTACAAATTATTCACAAGGGGTCGAAAAAACTATTTACGACGAGAAAGTTCTATACGGAGGTTGTCCCACGTATGTATTACTTCTAATTATAAAAGATTACATTGATTACTATAATATTTTATACACGCAAGAAAACCCTAACCGATTCACTCCACACTGACTTCATATCGTCAGACTAAATTGATAAGGATATAATAAAAATTTCGATCATCGTTTGTGACGAAATTGCGCCATACTCAAATGCGATGGAAGGGTGAGAATTTAAGGCATGAAAGGAAAAAAAAATAGTATTAATTTGTTACATAGTACTCAGTATGTAATTATTTTGCGTTTTACTTTACCTACTAGAGTCAAAAAATAAACAATTGATGTGATGGAAGGGATTGACACCGAGCGCAGATCAAGAGAAGGCTTACGAATATAGATAACTGAATTAGCAGTTTCTTAATACAGTTTATAAACTTAAGATAAATAACACCGGTCAACATGATTTTTGAGTCGGACTCCTGAATGTGAAATTTTGGTTTCTCCTATGTTACAAATAAATATAAAAATAACTGTTCGCTTTTGTCGAAACTAGAGCAATTTTACTGAGTTTCAAAAAACACATACAAATTTTTATACTTTCTATGTAATTTTATTTAAAATTACGATAAAAAAGTTTTTATTGAATATCAAAGTCTTTTTTATACAAGAATTATGACTAATAATAGCAAACAAATAGAAAATAACAAAAAATCATGTTCAAAAATGTTTTTTTTTAATGGATCTTTTATGTTTGTGTGCGTATTAATCCCCAAATTTAATCTCCCATCATACTCTCGTTGTACTGCCCTTGGTAATGTCGTTCAAAGTCCATCAGATCTTGGTAAAAACGTTCTGCCTGCTCCTCGGAATAGGCACCCATATTATCTTTAAATTTGTCCAGGTGAGCATGTAGCATATGGAGTTTATGGGATATTCTGCAGCCCAACAATTTAAAACTTTCAAGCATAGTTTCAATGAACTCTTCATAATTGTCGACTCTGTTATTTCCAAAAAAAACAATTGACTACTGCTTTCAGACGCTTCCAGGATTATTTTTCATGAGCAATAAGGAATTTTGTGAAATCATCGGTGCTCATTATTTGTTTTATTTGTGGTCCATCGAAAATACTAGTTTTAACTTTAGCTTCAGATAATTTGGGAAAAAATCTCTTTAAATATTCAATAGCTTCAGAATTATGATCTAGAGCTTACACAAATTGCTTCATTAGCGCTAACTTTATATGTAACGGTAGCATCAATATTTATTTAGACTCTACTATTGGTTTCACTTTCACATTATATTTTCCAATTTGAAATTAATACAAGCACCGTGAGGCACCCATTTCTTATCTTGATTCCGTATTTTGAGGTTATAATATGCGCCATAGGCTTCACAATGCTTCAAAATCGTTGCCAAAGCAAATTTTTTGGTTCTTAGTTTAATAAATTCACCGCAAATAAAACAGAATTAATCAACATCCTGTTTACACTTTCTTGGTGCCATTTTCTAACCAAGTACGACATAAAAGTCGGTTGTTACAACTCAAATATACTTTTTTTTAAATAGTAATAGACTAGTAAACACTCACTACTGCTGTTCAGACATAATACACAATTTGCAATTAAAATGATCAAAATGCTACCGCCTATTGCTCATAAGAATCAATTACAATCTTCAAAACGTACTTATCAACATAAATCAGACAAAAGCAAACTTTAAGAGTTAAAAATGCATAGCCGAGTGTTTTTCGATGTTTGGAATCAGAATTCAAGCATTAGAACAAAAACACAAAAAAAAAAAATTTTTTTTGGTGACCTGTGTAATATTTGTTGAGTATATGTTATTTTGCTATATTGAATAGAATTAGCTTTTCCCTGCAACTAACTCTTATTTGAGTGGAGCTATGAAGCCCGTAATATTATCAATATGTATAATTAGTATATACTCTGTCACTTGCTTTAATAAAGTATTTTAATTTTGGTCGTGTTTATGTATTATATTTTGTAACCTAACCTAAGAAATATGGATCTTGTTGTTTGATTTAAATAAATAAATATAGGTAATTACATGAGTATTTTATATAATGTAAATATTTCCTAAGTCTACCTTAAAACGCATTCTTATTTTTTTCATACGACACGCGTTTTTCGCAAAAACAAAATATTATTAAAAGCAGTTTTAGGGAATATACCACACAGTGATAGGAGATAAATATATATAGTTTTTACTCGTCTTTACAGGCATATTTCGTTTTGCCACTGGAAGCCTGGCAAAGAGATCATGTTCGTCGTAAACCGAATATCAAGTACCGTAGGTACCACATAAAAAAATATTTTGAAAATAAATACTAGTCGTGGTCTAGGTGCCACAGTATTTTTTTAATAATCTATCATATAGCTATAAAACGTAGGTATTATATTTTTAAATTTCACAGTTATTGGATAAGTTATTATTTGAAACATGCTGATAAAATTCTGTCGTGGGGAAGGATAATCGCAGGTAACTCTAACTCTAACAGTCTATCTGACCATACTTCTGTTACCATCAGGTGCAGATGAGCCACTTTAGCGTGTCCATATAGAAAATCTGAGCTATAAGTAGGTCGGTCTATAATTATAATCAACAAAAAAACAAAACTACTAAAAACAAAAAATGTTTCATACCTGAAAACTCTTCAAAACTATAAGCAACACATTCGCGATTGTTCTCCAGATGCACAAGAAAATCACAAAAAATGTTTTCACAATCTAACATTCACCGATATACTATACAGTTTTCCAGCATCCCTCCGCTTATATGTCCTCTGAAGAGGGATGGACCCACCCTCTCGCACCAGAGGGCGGGAACGGTGTAATCCCAACATATTTTATTAGTAATTTTTTACGTTTTTGTTGTATTGACGTTATTTTGTCGTACAATTTATATGGATAGTTCTGATATTTTTCATCTTAATGAAAGGAAGTGTGTAATGTATTGTAAGTTGTGATTGATTAGGAAAAAAAGTATTTAAAAAAAATGTGAATATAACCCTTAAATTTTGGTGCCAAAAAATCACTGTCATAATAATTATCATAAATAAAAATATTGTATAAGTATAATAGGTAGGTATACATTATAAAATTTTGTTATACAAGCGAAATGTTTGTATAACAATATTTCGTAATAATAAAAATAAATTCGCTATACATCAATTTTAAACTTTTTTAAAAAAATTCTAATACCGAAATTGTTTGCAAAGATAATAATGTGTAGAAAAGATGAAAAGAAAGGATCTAAAGGAGAAGATGCACGGAATCAATAATTTTAGTAGGGTTTATAATATGAAATTAATAACACAATATACACATTATAAAAAATTTGGAACTACCAAAGTGAGGGTTTTATATATTGTAGAAATATGATGTCATTTTTACATTTGGTACACGCATCGATATATTTTATAATTGCAGGATTTTATTAACAAACAGTGACTTTAACACATCGAGTAAAATAAAAAAAAAAACAATAGTAACAAGAAGCAACAAAACATTGGACCACATAAAACTTGAAACTAATATTTGTGTAAAATTATTAAAATATAAATGAATATACACATTGCATTCTTTATCACGTTGCATGCAAGTTAAGATTCAGATTCAAACACGATATGACTGAAAATAATAAATTATTCTACTGCTGAACTTGTAAGTAAAATATAATGAAATATTATTTAGTCAAAGTTAAATTTAAAACTGAGTTATGAGAATTCATAACTCAGTTTTAAATCTTCAGACATTATAATCCATATTAATAATATAAATGAGAACAAAATTCTGTAACGCTTCCACGGCTTGTTGGGTTGATTATGATATTTTTTTTTGTGGAAGTGAGCTTGAACCCTAACAGAGTATTTTAGTTACTTTTTCAAATATTTGTCACAAACCAAATTCCAAGCGAATCCATGAAAATAAGCTAGTAGGAGCCAGTAATATGTAACACGGAAATTAGGAAAATACAACTAATTAAAATACAAATATCAAAAACATTCGTTTATTGTAACATTATCTTAGCCTTAAGCCGCAGCATCTGTGTTTTGTGTTCGCCCCGCCCATCCTGGGACTCACCAATCCCAAACCGACCCCGCCTATTGATCCCGGGACCCAGGTGTTCCCGGATAATTGACGTCGGGACGTAGTATACCTCTACGTAGATACAATTCCAATATTGGGTTTTATGTTATAGCAACTTCGGCTCATACATTTTAATTAAGGACTTATTTATATTAAATAGTTTTCAGCTGCACTTCTTGGAAGAGTAACGACTAACATTTTGTGTATGGCGTTTCCGTTCCATTCATCGGCGAGTCTACTGATAATACACATATTAAACTTATCTTGTTTTTTAATTAAAATCTCCACTAAGGATCAACGTGGTATTATTTTCAATGTTTTAACAATTCTTGGCAGGAGCTCCATACTGCATTTCCTGTGAGGGTAGTGCACTCGTATGAAAATTTAAAATTAATTTATTCCTTATTTTGCGAGCATAAACTGCTCTAAACAACATTTAAAAAAGCAATCGTATTTTTTTTCTTCTCTTTATCGTGTACTGTAGTTTATAACTTAAACTGATTTTGAAAAGAGCAACACCAGAGTTTCTTGTCCGTTCTTCTCTGGTGAGAACTGCTTTCCGAACTTGTGGTAGAGTTAATATTGACGGAATCTAAATAATGTATAACATTTTACGGGTTCAAATAAATCATTTCATTTCATTATCTGCATTTGTCAAATTAAAACATATTTAAGTATAGTAACTAGATATAAATTAGATCGTGGTGGTTTTCGAAAAAAATTGTCATCAATAATATACTGCCATAATAAAAGAGCGAACGATATCATTCGACCTCAGCCTAAATTAATCACATTCAATGCTATAACATTATATAGACGTCTTCAGACTTTTATCTGATAATACTCATAGCTTTATATTTGAATCGACTGCGTATGTATCCCTTACTGTATTGAAACAATGTATGCATCACCAAATTAGTTATGATAAAAAATTTAAACGTGGATTGGCTCCAATCTTATCAATATATGAACACGTGCAAAGGACAGGTGATACAAAAGTAATAAATTGATTATATTTGTCATTCTTACTTGAAAAGGTAGACATTCAGGTATTTTTACTAGTTCTACGCGAAAAGAGGGTGTTAATTACATAATTAAACAATTCCATATTTCGTTGATTCTTTATTTCCTTGCATATTTCGAATAACTGATTTACGCATGAGTATTATTATTTACTCTTTGTTAATGAAATAATAAGAGTTCTTTTTACACCTCCTTTGTTTTATTTTTCGTCTACCTTGGGTTTGCATTAATTCCGCCGTCACATATTCTAGATATTCAAATCATGAAATACAATATAAATTATCTTAATCATAACCATTGTGTAGCTTCATAATTGTCAATAAGTTGTCTTTCCTCGACATTATTATTAATTATTATTTTGTTTTTACCGAAAACCAAACGATAATTGAAAAATAGACAACTGCTACAGTCATTGCATTAATACATCATCTAATTGTATTTTTATTCATTTAATTGAAAAATACCCAGTATGCATATGAGACGTTTCATATATTACTGCATATAAAAGTATAATTAAGACACAAAACCCTTGATCAATTTGAAATATTTACCTCAAGCACAAACTCCGACGTAGTGATCGATTTGAAAGCGCCATGCAATTCCATGCTATGACTGTGCTTCGAAATTGATTTACTCGGTCGCAGAGCGAAATAATTTATGCAAAGAATCATGTACCGCTCGGAGACATCCTCACAATTCTGTATTAATGCCATAATAAACAGTTATAAACAAATAGAAGGGACTCCGAAGGTCACGGCAAACGCTAATTTCCTTTGTACCGACATCGCTACACAACACGCGATGTAAATGAAGCTATAATTTTTTTTTTCAGTCTCGCAAATTGTGTAATTGTTAAGTTTATTGTCAAACTATTATTATGGGTAAAGAGCAGCACAGAGAACATTAGGGACATGTTTTGCGTAATTGGACTGAGACACGCAATTGTGGAGAAACGATTTGTCTAAATTACTTATCTACTCAGATGAATACGTATCAACTATTTACGTTTCTTGTTTTAGAAGTTAATAGAATCATATGATATCTCTATTGGTCATTGCTCCAATGAATATCACTAAACGATGAAAAAAAGAAAATATTAGATTTGATCCCCAAATCGTAGGATTAACATATAATTTTATAAAGTTTTTCCATTCGGAAAGCACGTACTGCCATATTTTATAGTTATGGCGGATATGAAATTAAGTACACGGGTACACATACATACACATTAAACAAAAACTCCCCATTAGGTACTATACATAACAATGTTCAAATCTGAAAAATTTGCTGCCTCAATTGAACATTTTAATGATAGGGGGAGAGCCTATAACCATATTGGACACAATTTCCAGACTCCGAGCTAATAGAACAGGAAAACCTAATAGCATTTGCTCAATCCGCCAATAAACAGTAGCAATATAGTACAGAATTTAAACTTAAACTATTTTTGGGATTTTATCGCGGTTTTTTATATTTTATTTTTCTCCCGATGTCTCTAATTTTAATGTCTAACATTCGCGTAAACATAAGAAATCATTATAGTACAGAATTTTAGATTTGTAAACTACTGCGTGGCACTCGACTTCTCACGTTACCCTGAGACGTAAGAAGATAAGTGGCCAGGGGCCTTATTCTCTATCCCGCACGTTATTTTGACAGTGCGTAACAAGCATGTAACACAACCCATCATGTTTAGTACTATAGAAAATTGGCTTACAGAATACCATTCCACACACATTTCTCGAAGATAACATGACACGGCCGCGTTACGCGATTTCACTATCATACAGAATAAGGGCCCAGTAATTACGCTGACTACAATGTCATCCAAACCGGAACACATCTGTACATGCGCCCTGATACTTGCCGGTGGAAATAGATAAGTCATTCATGTGTTTTTAAAAGCAACGAAAGAAAAAGTAACGCAGCATTTAACGACATGCGTGAACTATTTCATAAGTGATTATGAAACCAATTAAAATTTTGTCACAAATGTAATATATTTATACAATTGATATCTAATTATTAAGCTTTTGGTGTACTAAAATGCTATTCAATACATAATTCAATAATTTACTCCTTTGCAAATGTGTTCAAATAGGTACGCATTAAATTAGAATCGAATATTAATCCAATTTACTATTTTCATGTCTATCTATTCACGTATTATAATTATCTTTGCTATTCAGATTTATAGCAATGAACGAGGTTGTAGCGTAGGGAAAGTGGAAAATTGTAGCGTTACCATAGCAACTACGCAGTTGTGCCAATAGGCTTTTCCATTTTCCATCAAACAACTCCGCGATGCCATAAACAAAATTTTCGAATTCTATGTTTATTTTGACAGATGTACGAGTTTTTTGACAATATTTTACTCAAATCAAGTAGTCTGTGATAATTTACATTTGGATCTATATATTTTTTTGTAAGAGCGAAGAGCGGACATACAAGTATGGCTTTCAATTTCGACAGCGGACAAGTAAGTGGACAATTAGGTATTATATTATTTGAAGACAAATCAGTGATTCCTTTGTTCTTGGCTAGATAGCCATAACTAACGAAAAGAGATCCGTTTGGATGATTGACTAATAATATGCTTTTATTCTTTGTAATCACACGCTTGTTTTCTTATTTATTGATTTATAAATTAATGGTTGCACGCGTCTAATGAATTGGCTTCTGACTGAGGTTTCCTTACATATTATTATATAAAAAGCCCCCTGCCGCGTTTGTCTGTCAGAATTCGATAAACAAACAAACGGATTTTGATGAAATTCGGTAAGAAGAATGTTGGGAATGATATTAATTACTTTTTACTCCGAGAAAGTATATACTTTTATCCCGGAAAACTCTACGCCCGCAAAGCCCCAAGCAAAAACTAGTTACCTATTAAATAGTATTTGTAAATTGTCGATTGGATTTATATCTAGGTTATATAAGAAAGTTACTAGCGTGTCTGCTACTTACCATAGATCTCTCTATTTATTGTTTAGTAGACGTTATTTGCTGCGCCGTACACGTGAAATACCCTTATCCGAGGTATAAGTTCCGGTATGTTGGTACTTCTGGGATAAAAAGTCGCCCATTATATTCTGATAATTAATCAATTGGCCTATCCGTGTACTAAATTCCATCCATATTTGGCCAGCGGGTACTGCGTTTATTTCTATCAAACGTCTTCATTATTTATTAGCATTTATAATATTTATTTAGATAATTCTGCCATATTAACATAACGTAGCTTATTGCATTTAAATACTTGGGTAGTACAGCGAGGTAACTGCAATTGCTTTAAAAATAATATACCTATTACCTACCTTATTACCTGGTACCACCGAAGCTTGTTCAATGCTCATTTCAACCTATCGTCGCTTTCGTTTAATTTATAAGGCACACACGCATGCCTTTTATCCCTGAAAGGGTAGGCAGAGATTGCAAGTGATACACCCACTTTTCCGCCGCGTGTATTCCGTCCCATGTTGTGATAGGAGGCGAATCTGTTGGAATATAGGGAATAAAATCTAGACTCCGGGCTGATACTGAGTAGAAAAACCCAATATCACTGCCCGACCCGAGGATCGAACTCGAGACCTCAGTATTACCGCGTCGTCGTACCGTAAAACAATTAAGCCATCGAGGCAGTTTTTTTTATAATACATCAGTTATAATACAATAATATTATAATTAGATGACTTCTTGATGGACTTACTGATCGCCGTTACTTAATATATCGGAAATAATTTATCGAAATAAAACTTGTGGATTTTATCGATTAAAATACAAAATAAGACACGATAAAATCCGAAAACTAGTTTTATTTCTCTAATATTCGCGTAAATATAGGAAATAATTTACCTACAAGGATAAATTATATTTTACAAGATAAGTACTATACATTTCAATACTTAATAATCGACGCGTCATGATGATCATTTACTTTTTGTTGTATATAGAATCTGTGACTGATTCCGATGTAAATAAGTAGGTACTAAGTTGATTTTTTTTCATTTATGAAATCTTATCATTTGTATTACTATGCCTAATCACGTATAGATTAGTGCACCTGCAACACCATTATCCCTACAATGTTTTATCACAAAACGTTTTTTATTTGCGCGCAAATTGTAATGCCTTTAATCCATCTACGATACATCCAATTACATCCTGGACAATTTAAACCGTATCCCATGTTTGTAAAAGTGAACCGTACGTGTTATGAAAAAGGTTCAGAATCGATTATTTTTACATCCCTTAAAGTATCGGGTCATTCGAGGAGGGGTGAGTTTTTTATTCGCAGCCGAATGACAATTTTTCACGGCATTGTATGCGATGTTAATCCCTGTTTGACACATATAGTTGGTGGTCTTTAGTTAATAGCTGTGATGTATCTGTGTTAAATTGTTTTTTACCATCGTTGTTTTGATTGAATGTGCAACTAAGCTGCGAGATTACATCGCCTTGTCGAAGGAAAACATAAATGGCATCTGCGTCTGTATTTTTCGTCCCAAAAATATATTATGTGATGCGAGATTTTTTTAATGGTCCTTAATACACAGACTACTTTTATCCTGGGAAATTATGATTTTTTTTAATCAGATTCTTCCAAGATTACCTGGAAGAAATTGCTTTTAGTGATAAAAGCGCCCAATGAAATGAATGTAGAATTATGTATTGTATTTGTTTTTTTCTATGTTTTATTGATTATACAATAAAGAGTTCGATTATTATTATTAAATAGATGGTGCTGGCGTCGTATAAATGACGCTATGGATCGCTAGTGTTTCAGGGACTTTAGTAGCGGGAAAGGCTATTGACGCGGGCCTAGTCAACGAGTAACAATTAGTACTTATAAGTCAGTCCTGCTTTTGGAAGTGTCAATACCTACTTACTACGCATGTTTTAATTAGGGTTTTGTGTTACAATTGTAGTTATACAAAATTGGTATATTTGGTACCTATAATTCTATAAGTTGTGCTATTGTAACATGTAAACTTACATAGCTTATTAATAACAATAGCAACAACTTCTCTATCTGTGGTGGTTGGTCCTGAAACGCGACACGCGGCAGACTCCGACTGTCTGATTCCGGCTGTCCGATTCATAGGTTTATATTTGTAGTCATAACTGTAATCTAACCAACAATTTAAGTGTTGTGGTCAATCTTGGTGATGATAAATTGAAGTAAGAAATAAATGTTTCGGACTTACCAGAAATTATTATAATAGATCACCTAATATTTTTTTAATAAGTGAATTACAGAAATGGTTACTAGCCACATTATAAATATTTCGAATAATAGGTACCTAGATTCGTATAGACTGCTAAAATTGACATAACTTATACCTATGCTTAGTGCAAAAATAGACTTCAATTTATCACTACGAAGAACATTAAGCTAATGATAGTAACTATTGAATTGGATTTTAAACTAGTATTATTCAAAACACGCAACAAAATGTCAAACTATTGTCAAGCCGCCATACGTTATATTGTAGTTATAGAGTTGCTAAATTTAGATATAGTCGACAAAGCATCAAAGTTAACGCAATTTAGGACAATACCTGAACAGGGTTGTGGTTTCTAGTGTAACAAATGAAGTTCAAGGATACCATGAAATGGAATGCCGTTTTACCTTTAGACATTAGTCAATTGACGTTGGAATAAAGTTGACGAAGTATTTCCATGTAGCTGATTGATGACTGCTAGTCATGATTTGTTAAGCTACAAATTGGGATGTATTGCAAACTTGCCCTTAAATAGTGAGCTCTATTAATGTTTTTTCTTTTAGTGGTTATGGTAGACAATTCCGTCATAAGAAGTTTTTAATATTTGTAGCTCACAATGGTTTATAGTTTTTACCGTGAAACGTGTTGGAAATAAGGTGTTTGAAAATTAAAGTAGTATGCTAAGGTTATCTGTGGGTAGATACATATATACAAACTCAAAACAATACGACCTACTTGTGATATTATGTTTTAACTACTTTATACCAAATGATTACGCGAGGTAAATTCTTATTACAAGTTGTTGGCAAGTAGTTATAAAAGACGTTAAAAACAATAAACCAGTTGCACATTTTAAGTGTTGCCTAGATCTTACACATAAATTTGTCAGACAACAAATCATAAAAAAAAAATTGTGACAAGATAATTCTAAATTATTGCGGACATTTATAATTTAGTCAAATGGGCGCGTGATGGATGGGGTAAACAACAATTGGCAACCCTTTGTTGGGCGAGATGATTATAACGCGCGCCCATAGGGGCGATTCGACACCTGATCAATGTATATCGCGTGCGTGCTCTATTGTTACTACAAAACTTGTTAAATATGACATTTTTGAAGTACACTCATCACACTTTCATACAAAAATATTTTAAACAATAAAATATAGGGATCGAAACATTACTTTTTTCTATTTACATAAATTTTAAGTTTAAAATAATGTTGGCACTGCATTATTTTAATTTCCTTCTTTGTTTGAAATTTAATTATTGATGAAAGCAAAGGCGGCACGTGCTTGCAGCACCACAAACACGCGTCATCCTTCAGTTTATAAACAACATAATCTGTGATTACTGATGATCGAAGACATAATAATTTAGTTCTGTAATAATTGTTTTTGTGATAATTTGTAGGAACTTTTTTTATTAAATTTGTAACTATTATTTAAACTGTATTTTTTTATACTTACCCGGGAAAATGATCCCACTGCATCTGATGGTAAGTGGAGTGAAGTCCAATAGGATATCGACTGACGAGAGGTGATTATCCCTTTGGTAGTCGACACAATTATGCCGGCCTGTTGGAATCGGACACGCTGATCCTGGAACGCGACCCACTTATGTGGGCCACTATATAAATAGTACTAATATTAATTAAACCACCTATTGTAAGAAAGAAATAAACGCAAGTTTTTATCAAATCTACTTTCGCACATTTTCGTTAAGTGAAAATATAACGCTATTCTGTATGTTTACCAATATTTCATATAGTTTCATGGGACCGACGAAACTATTAGCTAGAAGAAAGAAACAAATACCATTCCATTTGATAGTTTAATTATACGCATAACTTGGGAAGTGATAAATATCTCTTTTTTTATACAGTTTAACAAAGAGTCGACGCCAAAGCGTCTTGGCAACTGGGAAGTCCCACGTTGGGCGCCAAGTCGCGCCCGCCCAGTAGAAATGCGGCCGAACCCGAAGCCGATATGCGACATAAACGGACATTTCCTACCCGGTGCTCCTCGAGGCACCTCACGTTGCTTTGGACACTATACCGGTACTTGGGATCTACCAAGGAAAATAACGCGAAAAGTTGGTAAGTGCAAAAAGTATTACACATTTTTAATTTCGTTGACGCTACAAAATATTATGTACTTTGCTGTACTCTCACGCTTTTTATCCCCGAAAGCGTAGGCAGAACGCAAATTGTTTATCCGCTTTTTGTCGTGTGTGTTTTCATCCCTAGGGGCGAGTCTATCGCCATATAAGGCACAAATTACAAAAAATCATGTAAGGAAGGTGAATCTAGTATCATCTAGGAAAATACGTTGTCTTCAATTTTATATTTGATAGAACGTTTTTTCTGTAACTGTATACTCCTGTAAGCACGTATACAGTTTTCAAAGTTTCCTATATGACACAAAAGAATATTGACATGGAAATAAGCGAATGAGCGTTCACATTTGCGTTTATTACCCAATGCAAATTATTTTAGTAGCGCACTTTAACAAACTCATATAATACTGTTTCGTCCTTGGCGGCCGCCATAAAGCTTGATAGTCTATTTGTCAACATACACGCGAAACACTTCCTACTTCACGTAATGCCGTGTTGTCGAGTAGTTCGGCGTTTCTCTTTGTACATCAACTTACTTGAGATCGCATAAAGACAGGTTACAAATCGATGACCTATTAAATTTTACACGCGTACCCCAGGTTGACTCATACGCGCATTGATTTTTCTTACGTGTATTTTGTTACAGCTCAAGAATTAGCTAAGGAGCCGCCCGACTCGAGATTTTCAGATTGGGTGAATCCTCGTATCCAAAGACCCAAGGCGGCTGCTGCGGCGGCGGCGCGCATGCGCGGTGGCAAACGCGCCAAAGGGGAGAAGGAGGAGGTCCCAGCCAAACCGCAGCAAGAGCAGACCTTTAGAGTAAGTGAATGGGGTGACACGCGGCCCTCAGTAGATATTTACGCGCGAAACGATGTTGTTTGTTTATGGTGGCGCGCGCTGATTCCAACTCACCTTGAAACTTGCAAGGGGTAAATGTAGCTGAATACGTATTTTTAGTGTCGTGCTATTTATAGTATTTGGCATTCACGTTTCTTTGATTTATGTAGGTACTATATTTATTTTATTTTCATTTATTACAGCCACGGCAATGTCCATATCACAGTCGCAAATGCAAGACGGCGCACAAGTGACAACGTACATATTATTAGAACATACATTTATTTTTATAGCATTGTTTATTTCTTAGTGAGTGATTGAGAAAAACGTATAACATTTAAATTTTCTATTTAAAATTTTTCATGTCTGTACCAATAAGGATTCTGAAAAACGGGAACAAAATCTTTCTGTTAAAAAGGATTTCGAAAATGATGATAACAAGGAACAGGATAAGTGCGTTCAAGAATCGGATGTGAATGACGATCCCTTGGATTTGAATAAAAAAAAGGATCCGGTTGATTCTGATGGCCTCGGGCCGTATGTGCCAGGATCTTTGACCTCGGCTGAGAACAGGCACGAAAGCCACGACCTCCTCGTCAAACACGCTGTAGAACAAGTGCACGGGCCTCAAGAGCCAGAAGCGGACAGATTCTGGAGAAAAGTTGCAGAAAATGCGAAGAAAAATGAAAAGCTTAGTGAAGATATGAAATACAATAAAAAGAGTCAAACGCTAAAGTTACCATACGTGGACGTTACCCAGAACTTCCAATTCGCAAAAAAGATGCACGTTGGCAACTTGGAGCATCAACCGCTGCCAGATACCTTGGGTTACCGGAATATGACCAAAATCGCCGAGCACCGAGATTCGGACATTGTTGTAAAGCCTTATGCCATAGGTTGGAAAGGTTACGGCGCCTCTGGGCCCACGTGTTGTACTAAAATGCGAGTTCATAGACCAAAGACTTGCGATCCTAAAAAAACAGACAACGAAAAAGACGACAAACAAAGACCGTCTACATCGGCTCCTGATCTTGGAGGACAATACAAAAAGCCTATGTCGCTAATGGATTTAGCCATATGTTGGGACTTTAGACCTGATGATCCTAAAAGAGAACCAAGGCCTCCGAAACATATTGACGGTTCAAATGGATCGAAAGCCCCAGCGGTGTTTACAATGGTACATACTCCGAAAGACGATGTTGAAGAAACGATTGGGCATGCGAATCCTATTTTTAACCAAAATCGTATTGCAGAAGACGTTGGTCGTCATCCAGTGCCATATTTTGAGAAGGACATGTCAAAAGAAAAAAGGAAGGATTCGTGTGATGTTCAACATTGTCCGCAGCATTACAGCAGCGGGAAGAATTCTCGTTCCGGATCGTCGAGTAGGAAAAGCTCTGGCAACAAGAAACCGCAGTGCGATGGTATTAATGGTTGTGGCACCCCTAGCGAGATGAGCCGTAAAATAAGTCGCGATGAGAGGCCAGATAAGTTAGAACATATAAAAGACGCTTGGAAAGACCACAAGACAAAAAGTGGCATTGACCTAAATCACACTCGGCACAGTCTGGAGTCTTACGATAAGACTCCGCTGGCACAAGGGAAATTGCATCACAGCTCTCCCAGCGAATCTCAGATATCAAGACGGTCTAACAAAGACAGCGATACTTCTAGTTGCAATACTAAACATAAGCACTGTCTACCCTGCAACGGAGGGAAATCGCCGCCAGAACCGAAGAATCGAGAGGACTACAAGTTTGCTTTCAAAGCAGGTAATCCCAATTCTGTGCAAAGCGTGACCAGTAGCGGTGATTCAAAGAACATAAAAATTCCAAAGATGCGGCATCCCTACACGAAGAAATCGTACACGATACCTACATTGGCGCCACCGTTTAGTATTTGGCGGGATGCTAATGCAACAGGATATCCGGAGCATTGGCGGTTGGCCAGCGTCTACCAACACGCGTATAAGCCACCAGAGCAGAGACGTAAACCGCTCATAGACAGTGTTTACCAATGATGCAATGTTCAATTTGTCTTCACCGACCCAATTGGACCTAGTATTGCGAAGCTGAACTATGGCAAATTCCATATTAACATGTGTAGAACGACTAAGGAAACGTATTTTATATCAAATCGTGTAAAAAAGTTCAACAACATAGTTCTCTTTGGCAAACATTCTCTAAGCTGTGGATTGATTCCAATATGCATAACGACACCCATAGTGAAGTGCTTTATGACATTTAAACATGCTATAAATTGTATGATCTGGATTATAAGTAATAACTCCTTTCGGTAGATCACGTATCACGAAGAGTCAATTTTGTAATTAAAATTATTGTTAGTACCACAGTATCGACCGATGTGTATATTTTACAGCAAAGCAGTTAAAACATTACATACAAAGAAAATTAAAACTTAAAACAGTAGAACAATGTTTTTGCTCATCACAATGTATCAACGAATGTGTTTATTTTTAATTGCACCATGTTTAATCTTTGTCTATCATAATAATGTATTCCAAAATCGAGTAGTTATATAAACTGTTTATTGGGTCCAATACATTTTAACAATTCATTGTATGACTCATTAAAAATAAAGTAATTTATTAAATTTATCTTTATCATTCGAACACCTGTGTCTTATCTGTGTCTACGTAGAAATCTTAACATGTGACGTCTCAAGGCAGAAACCTTTCATATTCCATGAAGAATGTGCATTTTTTTATAGTTTCCCACGCCTTGTTGCAGTAGTGGAACCATCCTCTTTCTGATAGTTTAGGAACGTTTGTGATCTGATGTCGGTTAACGCCCATTATCATCCAACGTAGACGATTCGCTAATTGCTCGAAAGGTGGATGCCCGCGGTATATGTCTCTGTTATCTGGAAATATATCGAAAATCATTGCAACGGAGACGAATTTCAATTACAACTACACTGTTTATAATACACAAATCTATATATATAAAAATAAATCCCTATTTCCGTTGGTCACGCCATCACGCGTGAACGGGTGGACCGATTTCAATATTTTCTTGTTGCTGTGTTTGTTATTGTCAGGAGAAGGTTATTATGAAAGAAAAATTTAAAAAAATGCGCGGAAAATTAGGAAATTTAAGAAAACTTAACAATATTGGTTTTACATAACTGTCAGTGGTTTGAAATAACTGTCAGCGATCGACAGAATGCGCGCGTGCATATATAGTACTGTACATAAGACAGAACAACGTCTGTTGGGTCAGCTTCTCCATTATAAAAATATACTTCACGCTTTTTTAAAAATATCTGGAATATGATTGATAGTTAATTCGAAGTCATTAGAATTACGTGAGTTTTAAATTCAAATATGTATTATTCTTTAAATTGCTTTTGTAATACTGATAGGATAATTTGAAAATGGATTTGTGTTCAATTCCTAAACTTTTTATAGAATTCCTAGACTTTATTAATTTGTTATAATAATTACGGTTTATTATTATTGTTTAAGTATTAAAGTGCAAAGTTGGTAAGGGTAATTTGTTTTTTGCAAATGGCCTAAATGTATCAAACATTTTTCTATATAAAATATTTACTAATTAATACTCACTAAAGTCCTCGGTGATCTCTGGTAAAAGGAACAGGTTGATAGGAGTACCACAATCGTCCACATTGTATCCTTTGCAGACGCTGTCTACATTCAAACCATTTTTGTTAGTGTCGCTGTACATATACATTCCGGAGTTCAGCTGTAAATTGGACCTCTGGAATGCTTTTCTGTAAAAAAAATATTTTTTTATAAATCAATGCTTAATCTAAATAGTTAAACGCAACATTAATTAACAGTTTGATGTTTAAATAACATTTATGCGTTAGGTAGAATTCGAGTATAACAATTGTCGTAACTTTTCAGAATAAAACGCAATTTTACAAAGCTCTTAACAAAATATTTTTGAATTATTAATAAAAATTGGGGAACCCTTTGTCAGGTGTGGGGTTCGAACCCACGCTCCCTCTCGGGAACCAGAACTTAAGTCTGGCGCCTTAGACCACTCGGCCAACCTGACTTATTCACAGGTGTTGAAATAACGATAAACTATACAGATAGGTTATCGATATTTACCTAAACAACAGTGTTTAGGTAACGTTGTACAGTGGTATTAAAATATGAAGATTGTACGGGATCTCTTCGAGGATATATGTATCTTATAACTTGTAAACAGATTTTTATAACTAATCATGGTAATTCTATGCTGAATAATTGATGTCGCAAAAACCTATAATTACGTATTACCGATTATAAAAGTATTTTCGTGTCGCCTTGCCTAAATGTTTATAATGTAATATCAGTTCTGTATTACATACTGTCCCACTGCTGAGCACGGGCCTCCTCTACTGCTGAGAGGGATTAGGCCTTAGTCTACCACGCTGGCCTAGTGCAGATTGTTAGACTACACATACCCTCAAAAATCTTATACAGAATTTCTCAGGTATGCAGGTTTCCCCACGATGATTCCCTTCTCCGTTAAAGCAAGCGATAAGTCACAAAATATAATACAAACATAACTTTCGAAAAGTCAGAGGTGCATGCTCTTGGATTTTGAATCTGTGGACATTCGTCTCGGCAGTCCGTTTCTCATCCGACTAGGCTATCGCCGTTTACTACTTTAGTGTATATGACTGGAGTATACACAGAGTTCCAAGATTATATAGAGCGGACATTGAGAAGATGCCGCAAATCGCATGTGCGCAAAATTTGAAGGAAAAATTATGCGCGCATTCGATGGTTACTCAGTCTACCGTGAAATAGCAAAACACCAATGTAAAATAAATTATAAAATGCTTCATCTTTTACGCGGTAGATGGCACTTATTTGTATTAAATGTTTGGCTCTGATGGCCGGTCTATAACTAACAATACTGTTTAATGTCTATACATAAATTTATCCTTTAAATATTAAAGATATTTACTAAATATACATTTATGCGAGTATGTTGTTATTAAATTTGTTTATTACTACTCTTTTTATGTGTTTTTACTTTCTTTAATATTATACACCTACCTCCGTCCTCTCTACACCACCCCAAGGTTGACTGGGAGAGAATGTCCATGGCATTAAGTCTGCCTACCATGTGTGCAAAGTGTAAAATAAATAAATAAATATTTTGGGTTTCGAGAGGCTTAAATGGAAATGTATTATAATTATGTAGTTGTATTCCTTTGACCTAGTATTGATATTTCGTTACTTATCACCCTGCGGAAAGTATTATAAATGCATTAGTCTGGGGAATAATTGTATGTTGGTTAGAACCATTTATGGCCAACAAATAAACTAGTGAGTCATTTGATGTCAAGTGCCACCGTCCATAAATACCCACAATACAAGTAAAACCACGAATTTGCTGTCTTAAATGATGGTTACGGCCCCTCCGAGGGTTTTATTCGGAGGTGGTATATATGCAACGCGTCGCTCAAATTCTGCAATCGCAATCCAGGATCGTTTTATCGCCATCTTGCATGACTGCTATGCGATAAATCACTATAAGTAGTTGTATCAATACCACATAGGTCTTCTCGAGACGGCGGTGAGTACAATTGCACCGCCACAAAATCATTAATAATAACAAGATAATTTACCTATAAAGATCTTGCATAATTTTAATTGCTTGAGGCGTGAAGTCCTCAAGTTGACACTTGTTGTGTAGAAGCAGTAGGTGCGGGTGACTCTCTCCACCGCTGGTCGATTCCGAACCATCCTGACTTGTGATTGTATTCGAGGCAGATAAAGACGGCTTTAGCATTTCCGCTGCTTGAATGTATCTGGAATTATGTATTAGTTCAGTAAACTAGATGAGAACACAAAATTAATATGTTTTCTTATGTTTAAGCTAATGTTAGACATTAAAATTAAACTATTTTTCGGATTTTATCGCGGTTTTAATATTTCAGTTTTCTCCTGACGTTTCGAAGACTACAGCCTTCGTGGTCACGGGGGCGACTCCCCCCGAAACCGCGATCCTTAAAAATAGTTAAATTTTAATTTTAAAATTAATATGTGTTAGCATAAATCTAACAATATAATTGTAACTACTAAGAACATGTGATTGATCATGGCATTAATTAAAAATATTCTTTATTTAAATCAAAGCAATACCTCAAGAAATTATAGTCAGTAAACCAATCCTGTACTGTAATCAGGACATGACATATAGCCATCAGATAGGACGCTATTTGGAGACAGTCTACTGTCATCACATGGGAGCTTCTCGCGGACAGCGGATTAGTGTAAGACTCCTCAATGAGAGACGGGGACCACAACGCCTGACAATCTAACAGTATCACACGGTCGTTGGTTACGTACATGTCCACACCTGTAAAACAAGATTTATTTCTATAAACACATATAGACTTACATAAAAAAAAAAAAAACGTAAAGCTATGCATAGTTAAATCACAAATTTACTCAATCAGCTGTAAATCAAAACCCACCATCTTGCCTCTTAATAAGGTTTAAACTAGGAAACCGGTGATGTTTTTGACAGCTATTTAAGCAATACTTAATCAAATCCTAACACTAAAACAAGTTTATAAGTAAGATTGATAATCATTTCTAAAATTTAAAATTGATCTTAACTGTAGTACCAATAGAAGTATAGCACAGATTGCAAAACGGCTGAATGTATTTGGATAAAATTTGACATAAAGATCAAGTAAGTCCTGAATTAATATAGAGAACACTATTTATACTGAAAAAGTATTAATACTATACAGTAAGATTTTTATTTTAGTTTTTCACGCGAAGTGTGTTGAAAGCAGTACATTGCTCATCCTTGTACATATTTTATTCTAATTAGTTTAGTTTGTACAGAAAATTTTCTATCGCAGATGTTATTAGGTTCAATTTGACATTGTGTTAATCAATGAAATCCTACTTATCTTTTTGAAAATAACACTTTACCATAAGTTATTCTAACCATAGATGTGAAATAAAAAATATTAAGTTTCGAACAAATGAACTAAGATAAAAAGTAATATTCGTTTTACATGCCCGAAAGCCACTTCTACTACAAGAAGAGAATTTATCGGGGCAGCAACATCCTACTTTCAGTCGGAATTATATTTACGCACATCAGCACATCATATTCGCGCAAAATTGCAAAATGATCATAACGTTAGAAAAGTAATGGGTTTTGGCAAAAATATTTGTTCTTCAAATTTCGGTTTTCGGCACAATGTTAGCAGAGGCAAAGACGAATATATGTTTTCAATGAGTAACGCAATGTAATAATGACCCTGTATATTTTTCGTAGTTTGTAGCCTGCCTAAGGCAAAACCATTAACCATATTATATACCTTTAGTGCAATGAACTCCTTTTTCAATATGTTCCATATTCTGCATTTTGAATTTAAAATTGTTTGTCGTTTTCTGCTGAGTAGTTGCATCATTTGTTTCAACAAAATGTAATGTTTCCATTTGATTTTCTATGCCAGCTACTTCATTCCCTTCAAATGTATTTTCTTCAGGCAATTCATGGGAATGTAATATTTGGGAGCACAGAGCTTCATCATGTTTATTCTGAGCTAAAATATTCATTATCATTGATTTTCCAACACCCTGTGTACCTGAAACAGTTATAAAAATTATATAAATAAATAAATAACCAACTTATATTGCATATGATGGTGCATAGTGTTGAAGAGAGTGTAATAAGTAAGAAAAGAAAGTGTTATTAAAATGCACAAATGTAATATCATGATTCTTCATGTATAAAATAAAATTTAATCTTTTGAATTTTATTTTTGTTATTTTCACTCTCAGACGTGCACACATGCATGCACATACTCACACACATTAGAAATCTAAAAAAATATAGTATATCGCTCGCTACCTACCACCTCATTAGATGGATTAGGCATGAACAACACACACATACAAAAAGTCACACCTTTTTACTCCGAATGGTGTATAAATAGTATAGACTTAAATTTGCTATTAAAAAGAATTGCAATATTATATTTTTTTTTACTAACCAATTATTCCAACAACTAGGTAATTAGTGCTTGAATCATGTAAAAACTCCAGTGCTGCATTGTTGAATTCCAAATCTTCATCAAGTAACTTGACAGGTTCTGTCATATATTTCAACGGATGAGCCAATTTTTCTGAAAACAATATTACCAGTTTTGATTACACTACTACTCTAGTGATAATTGTCAAAATACCTGATTATCATTGAATTTATCCTTTTTTATGTTGTAATCAATATTGTTGTGTTTGCTAAATGTATTTTTTACATATTATATTTATCAATTCATTCAGCAAATGGACAAAGTAAATTATTTATACTAATATATAAAGGCGAAGTTTGTTTATTTGTTTGAACCTAAGGAACTACTAAACTGATTTCGATTTTTTTTTACTAATAGGAAGCACATTACTCCTGACTGCTATAAGCAATTTATTTTATCCTGGGAAAATATAAATTGGAAGTTTTATCCCAGAAAAACATTTTCATACAGACATAAAAGCTAGTAAAACATAAAACTATACCTGTAGTTTTTTTGTCTTTGTTTTCATTTTGTGCTATTTTACAGGGGTGAAGTCCTTCACCATCAGACGTGGGGGTTTTCAGTGATTTTGGACTATGTGGACGTTCTTCTTTAGGAGCACTCTGTTCTCTAGTTTTGAGAATAATTGTTGGTTGTGTAGGTTGTTTCTCTTTTTCTTTCTCTTTAGACTGCTCTTTACTTGCATCTCGATCAGACTTTAAGATCATGGGTCTCCTTGGTGTAGTTGTTTCCTGTAATATATAAGATTTATTTATATAAGTTTTAAATTGCCTTGTCACGTTTCAAATCTATTGTGAGATTCACTATGTGTTACATCCATCTCTGTCTACATGAGTGATGGTTCCCAGAGTTAAAGTCCATCTGCATCATTTTGATGATAGAAAGCAGTCCTTAAAATTTAAATCCAGGACTTGATCCATCTCTGAGTAAATATTATTTTTAATTTATTATCCATGTAACTGCAGTGTGGAAGCACTTGTTTATTATATAAAGGCATCATCATCATCATTATCCATATATTATGTCATAGACTTAATCTGTCCAAACTGCATAATATATTTTTGTTATAGGATAAATGCAAAAATATACATCAAATATTTACTTAATTTAGGAAGTTTGCGCAAGCCAGGAATTGGGTAGGAGCCACTACTATAGCTATTTCTACCAAGAAGCAGCCATGGAATATTGACAATAATGTTCCTATTTTGATGAACATAGTAGGCAATTAATTAGCAGGCATGATGAAAATGGTGATTTGATTTTATAGTCTCTTTTTGTTTTGTATCTGCTATTATTACTCAACATTAGTAAAATCACCGATAAATAAATAGTGGCAGCCACTAAATAAATAAGAAGAATAAGAATTAGTAGGCATTTATTTACATCAAACATAAGGTGTTACGCCCAGTGCACTGTCAAGCTGGGCTTTGTAATCAAAAGTTAAGTAGGTAATGCTACTGTTTATGCAGTGTTGTGATGTTGCCCATAGGTCAGATATTTGCTTGTCTTTGCCATAAAATTGTATAAAAAAAACAAGAATTAAGTACCTATCACATAAACATTCATCTTTTAAAGTGCTAGGTTATCAGTTATAACATTGTTTATTTATACATTAACCTGAATTATACATACAATTACCAACTAGAATGGGATAAGTATATAATTTTAGGAGATATAAAATAGATTAACTGGTAATGTTTTGTTTTAATGCTTACCTTAGAAATGAATATTTTTTTCTTTTTGTCAGCCATTTAGGGATATTTTTTTTAAGTAATAACAATGCAGGTAATCAATTCAGCGTTTTTACCACAGGCCTCGAATACAAGCAACCTGTTTTTTACTATTTGTTTCTACAAATAGTAATATAACGCGTTTACAAACACGGACTAGAAACAAAATAAACTATACTTTAAGTTATCTTAGTTTTGTTTATTTAGTTATTTCCTAGTTATTCAAATTTGGTATGTATATAGGTAATAAACATTTTGCAATTTTGGCAGCTGACATATTGATGAAGTTATAAGTTTGACACATGTTTGACAATTGACTTGATAGCAATGTTTCCACTTACGAGGCTGGTTTACAATTTTTTTGAAAATTGTCCTTATTCTTCGAATGATTTATATTATAATTCCTATTTAGAGCGCTACATCCAAAGATAATTATAATATATATGGAAATTTCACTTTTAAAGATAACGAAACGCTATAAAAGTGTAAATCGCTTTTTTTTTCAGTTACCTACGATTTTAGGAGCCATCGAAATGACAGAGAGAAACAAAAAAATATATGCTAATTATGTCGTACATACCTATAATAAAATAAAATATTATGGCGCTTGACGTATGACAGTTAAATGCTGTCACATTCAGTATTTTGACAGCTGACTGTGCACTAAAAACTGTGGATTATTAAAAAGACGTAGGTTGTATGTTAGTACAAAGAGTACAGCATTATTAATTGTTTTAAAAATGAATTCGTCATATAATTTATTATTTGGATTCTTGTGTTTTTCCTTTATAACATTTTTAACAAATGCCGCAGATGTTTGTGTAAAAAAAAGTGCTTGTGTATGTGAGTTCTCCAATGGTACCGGAATAGATATATCCACGTCTAATGTATCTACATTTTACCCGGCGCAAACATATGAAATTAAAAAAGAAGGCGCTGAAATTTTGTTGACCACATACTACTTTCATCCTTGCGTCGATATACTTTTCAAATCTAACACGACGGTAAACAATACATGCACAGATCCACTATCGGTAAGTTTTGCAATCACATTTCCTTTAAACTCGTGATTTCACTGTGTCAATTACCCTACGTGCATTTAAAAATATAAAATTATTTAGGCGCTCCAATTTCAAACTGCTTTAATAATTGAATTTAAATAAATCTTACAAAGTTGTTAAACTTGTTTCTTTTACGAGTATCAGAACCGGTTTAGCCATCGAAAAATGTTGTTTTTTGTTATTACTATCAGCCCTTTAAATGTAGGTAATTTAAATATAGCTGATGTTTTGAATATTTGTGTTTGAAAACAGGCATACTTCAAATTCGAATTTGTTGTGTTTGGACTTATCATTTAAACACCATTTTTGCCAATGTCCACTTTGGAGAGCAGACAGCCGAAGGCACATGTATCTAAAACAATCATACTTATTCTAATTTGTTTTGATTGGCCATAAAGTCATACTTATTGTTTTGTACTGTATTCCTGTCAAATGTGACGTAATTGAAGTATAACCAAAATAATGTATTGTGTGGTCAATCAAGCTTGATCACATGGTAAAAATCTTAACCTGAACCTTACTGTTTAATGTAAAAGTATGCTCACACCGAACCACTTCTTTACATGGAACTCATTATTGGAGTTCAATTTTTGTCTATGGATTCAATCAATAATAAATGTAGGTGTGTTTTTATACACCAATTTTTATATCAAAAATATTCAATCTTACCAAGTAGATATGTTATTCAGAAACTATACTAATATATAAAAATGAAGGACATGTTTGTTTGAGTAAAATTGGATTACAGGAAAGCTAAGATGTCTTTCATTTTTTTTTATAAAAGATGGTTGTTGATTATTTTTGAAATGATTCACCGTATGCTCTAAAACAATTAGTACAATGATGTAATTAAAAAAACATAAGTACATAAAGAATTCCAGTTGCAAAAGAAAAAAGCAATTAACAGTTTGTATACTAAAGTTACAATATTCCCATAACTCAATACTGTTTGGTGCCATGACTGGTTTTTCCCTGTTGTCTCATATAAATCCAAAGACTTTGACACTAAGGAAATGATTTGTAAGATTTCCTGAGGCTAATCAAACAGTATTATTATTTTGCATTTACTTTTGTTTTTGTTGACTACTAACAAGGTCACTTTCACTAGTAATCTGGCAGATATTTTTCTTTGTGTAATGTAGAATTTATACATATGATTTAGATTAAACATGATAAAAATGAATAAAAGATAACAATACTGAAGTAGATATTGCATTACTATTTTATTGCAACTTAACTGTTAAAGGGTAAATTCTCAACTGAATAAAAATATCAGTCTGATGTCTAAGCTTTGTTTAAGGAAAGACCTATAAGGAAACAAATAACAGATTATGCCAGTGGTGTGGGTTTTTTTTAATTAATTTACATAGTGACGCTAGAAAGGCAATCATATCTAAGCGACAAACATACAGAAAATGCATTCAATAAATATTTAGAATCGCCACATGTTTCTGCATCATTTGATCTAAGTTTTGTAGGTCTAAGACAATTTTAATAGCATTAGGCTATATTTTTATAAAATTAAAAGTTAAATTTTTATATTAAAATTGAAACTTTAAATTACTGAACTCAAAAATTTACTGA
Organism: Manduca sexta; assembly: GCF_014839805.1. Taxonomy (NCBI): domain Eukaryota; kingdom Metazoa; phylum Arthropoda; class Insecta; order Lepidoptera; family Sphingidae; genus Manduca; species Manduca sexta. Next base: position 4,781,293 of record NC_051125.1, read on the forward strand.
TTGACACTTCGATATTAATGTCTTTCAAGCGTGGATATTATTGTATAGGAGGTCTTTATTATAAGCAGATTTATTTATAAGATTATATAATTTTTCTGGATTAGCAATGCGTTCACAATTGTAAATAACTGGGCACAGGCATACAATTTAGATATACATAACCTATGATTATGACTTATGTTTGTTACAAAACTCTGTAAAGGCGTATATCTGAGGGTTAGACTGTACACATCAGTATATTTTCTATATTTAATAAAGTTTTGTCAATCGGTCAACTTTGGTGAGCCATTGAACCATATTTTTATGCCACCTGTTCAAATAACAATTTACCTAAGTCTGTTAATATAATACACATATAAAGACGCCTCTTAGGAAACAGGCCACAGAAACAAGACAGGCAATATGACATGAATTAATAAACTGTAAAATATATTACTTTTATATGCTGCTCTGTAACTAATCTGCCCAATATGTGTTTGGACTTCGGCTGCTCAAGTTGAATTTGATTTCTGACTGTCAATTAATAATGTACCAAAAACAGACAAAAAATAGCAATGGATTGACTAAATCCATTCATGATCTAATATAGCTATTAATTGTTTGCTGTATCAATACACCAATGCATAATATAAGTATTTTCAGAAGAATAATCAATTTATATGATTATATATTTAAATAACTTACAAATTTACCTTTATTTCACATTATAATTCAAACATAATTTTTTCTTCAGGTTTGTCGTCATGTCGACACATACGTAAAACAAGGAAATACATCAGAGCTATTTAAAAAGGAAACTACGTCTTACGACTTCATGGGTAAAAACAGCGTCTCGCAGTTCAGTGCCGAAGGAGATTCTATCATATATGCCAACGGGCCTTCGTAAGTGATTTGTATAAAATTAAAATGACTACACTGTTTATAAATTGCTTTTATGAGCCATTGATCTAAGTGTGCAGAGGCTATACATATATACATTATAATTTTAAGTAATAAATAATTTTGTATTGGGTCCTTGGTTTTGTGGACTGCAGACCCAAAAGTCCTTGATATAGTTCTTAGATTTAAGCAACCCTCTAGTCATTACCATCTTTAGATTTTATTTGTAAAAATAAAATATAAAGATTATGTACTTCTTGTTAAAGACAATCTGTTATATCGTTATATTTCTTAATTCTGCAAATTATGTAACAGGTTGTAATACTACATTATTCTAATTAGGTCATTATATACTAATAAGCAATAACTTATATTATTGATGAGTTACATTAAAAATTTCACCTTGATTTAGCTTTCACAAATTGTATTATTTAATCAGCTGTTGAAAATATTTATTTATTTTCGTTGTTTCAGATCGACCGTAGTCCTTCTTGTATGCGCCGAAACTGACGGCGTGTTGCAAATTTATTCATTGGCAGAACCTAACAAAATCGTATGTATCTGTTAAATAATGTTTGAAAAATATAGTTAATAGGAAGTTAATACAGAACTGCATTTTTATAATTGTACTGCCAAATGATTGAGCAGATAACTTGAACGCCGCGTCGTGCTAGCCAATCAGAATGGATTAGTCACAAACAAATACTTTGATAAAAATTGTTGTAAATATACCTACAGAAAAATGATTTGTGACACATTACAAACATTTAAACCGTCTACATGGCGGCATAATGGAGAACTATCTAGGTTCGTTACATCTATATTATGAACTGCGTACTTATACGGCCACCACGCATACAATTAATTTGTAATAGTGACTGGTGACTCGCTCTTGAGCTATATTATACACTAGCTTTTGCCCGCGGCTCCACCCGCGTCATTAAGTATTTCGGGCTAAAGTTTTCCGTTATAAAAGTGACGCTATTTATTTTCCCGGGAGCCTATGTTCTTCCCAGGGTCTCAAACTGTCTCTATACCAAATTTCATCTTAATGTGTTGGGTAGTTTTTGAGTTTAACACGTTCAGGCAGACAGGTGCAGCGGGGGACTTTGTTTTATAATATATTTTTGTAGAACTTTTAAGGAGGAACAATCCCGTCATACGTCATTGTTGCATAACTTTAACACTTTACGCAGCGCACGCAACGGAAGCTCTCAAAACTAATAAATTTTCCCCGTTTTTGCAACATGTGTCATTACTGCTCCGCTCCTATTGGTCATAGCGTGATGATATATAGCCTATAGCACTCCACGAACAAAGGGCTATTCAACACAAAAATATTTTTTCAGTTTGAACCGGTAGTTCCTGAGATTAGCGCGTTCAAACAAACAAACAAACTCTTCAGCTTTATATAATAGTATAGATGGGTCAATTATTAATACCCGCGATAGCCTAGTTGGTTGTGGAACGGACTGCCGAGACGAATGTCCGCAGGTTCAAATCCCGAGGGAACACATTTCTGTCTTTTCTAAAATGATGTGTGTATTCTTTGTGAATTGTCTAATGGTGAAGGAAAACATTGTGAGGAAATCTGCATTCCTGAGAATTACTCTATAGGAATTTCGAAGGTGTGTGAAGTAGGTATACCAACGCGCACTAGGCCAGCGTGGTGGACTAAGGCCTAATCCCTCTTAGTAGTAGAGAAAGCCCGTGCCCAGCACTGGGACAGTATATAATACAGGGCTGATGTTATTATATTATATTATTATACAATTATTTTATATGGAGTACCTTACTATCCCAAACGAATTGATTACTGATAAGAGGTGGTGCCCATTTTTACGTAATTTTTTATTACATTACACTTTCATCGATACTGACTACACTAATTGTTATACTGTTTAGTCATGATAATATAATAAATACATGTAACTGGCAACCAGCCAGTTGTATTACACGTGGCTTACTTTTGTTTTGAGTTGTGACCATCGGTATCATAAACTGTGCAAATTACGCAGTATTTCTGTTAGATACTTATTTCATCAGGATTTTTTTGCAGACATCATTGCTTAAATTTAATTATATCAGATACACGTAGTGGCTGAATATATTTTTTATTTATATTGTAAAAAATCGGTACGTTTTAAACATTCAACGCATTTATTTTCGCTTAATATTATGTTAATCGAATGTAGCTACTTATAATCACGTTCTCGGCTTATAGATTGGCGAATATTAATAAATAATATGTGTAGATATAATATTATAACATGGAACATAGAATTTGTTTAAATAAATTAGGCATATTTAAACGAATCCATAAACTGGTCACTTAGTTTGGAAAAGTTATTTCTTATCATATTCAATCTATATATATATAATTTATTTGAATATTACCTAGGCTTTAATACGCATGGTGCGAGCTTGGTACGATCATTTGTCATTTTAGGGCAGTGGTTTCTAACCTTTTGAATATTATTACCCCTGTGATCGTGGATAACTAATTTTACCGCACCTTCAAAATGTTAACAAAATAAACAATACAAGCAAATACAAACATCTTTATTAATCAAATTGCACAACAGCTTTACAATTTTAACGTCAGTTCTTATTTTTTTTATTTTTCGATCGTGTTCGGTGATCGATTGTGATATTAGGTTTTTTGTTGCCTCCTTGAAATATTCAATTTTAATATTATTTATAGATTATAACTAAAAGTACGCCCAAAGTGCCGCGCGCGCGATTTTGTCGTCTTAATAAATGTTATATAAATAGACAAGCTGTAAATATGCATAATTCACAGAATACATAATTATCGTAGCAATTCATAATCGCATAATTTATTTTTGTTGTTGGTACGTATGGGACTGAGCTAAAATTATCAGGTTGTCTTGGCCACTAATAAGTACTTTGTATGTATATATATAAAAGCGACATATAGAAAATAAAGGCAAAACATATTATATCTGCAAAAAGAAATTACATTGAACTTATGTTACGTATACCAAAAAGCAGAAGTTGTTGTACCAGGATAACGGACAATTAAGCATCGAAGAAACCCAGTCTTGATTCACTAATATTAATGTTTATTGTATACTGATAAAATCCTTTGTTTTGGTGACTAAAAATTAGGTATTAAATTAAAATTTAATTAATTAATCATCTATATCTATTGATATATATATATATATATATATATATATATATATATATATATATATATATATATATATATATATATATATATATATATATATATATATATATATATATATATATATATATATATATATATATATATATATATATAATAGAATCTTATTTATTTATATTTGATTACAGGTGCTGACATTCTACTCAAAGTCAGCATGTCTCAAACAACTCGACTCGGGCAGATCTGTAGGCTCTACATTGCTGATTATTTTCTTCTCTTGCATCATATTCTACCTAGTTCTTGGGATTTGCACTAAGAAATTCCTAATGGGAGCAACGGGTATCGAAGTTATACCAAATTTAGGATTCTGGAGCGATTTGCCAAACTTAGTTAAGGTATGTGAAATTTGTTTTAATTCATATTATTTTGTTCAATTCATAAATACATTTGACTTTGGGTTTTTAGGATTCTGTTTATTTAGGTATATGTATAGGTATTTAACATTTATATAAGTATATTATATGATATGCCTAACATGATTTACTTTTTCTATATAGTCGGTTTGGACAATGCACACTGTTGTTTTGGCCTTTTCCCCGGGAAATTACACTTTAAATTAGCAATTGGACTATGTGCTCTCTTCTGTAGTAGGTTTCTTCCAACACACGTGACGGATACAAATGTTATTTATCCCTGTAAATTAGATAATGCGAATTATATTCCGAGAGGGGTCTTATCGCGAACAGTATAACAAACTAGTTGTGTATAAGTATGTGTTATGTGCAGGACGGCTGGGCGTTCCTGCTGAACGGGCTGCGGCTGCCGACGCGCGCCGCCGCGCCCGCCGCCTCGCCCGACCGCAACAGCTACGACAGCATATAACATCAGCCCCAACACCTTGCGCACGCGCAGCTCGTCTTCATCGAGTAGCCTGCGCAGCGCCGCGCACCGCCGCGCACCGCCGCCGGGTACTGTCCGCTCATATACGTACATTAATGAAACGTGTCGATTTATCTTGTCTAACATGGTATAAAAATACGTGTTTTATACCAAGTTGGGGACTGGACTAACGAGTCCGTCAATTACGGCCGAAATACATACATGATCCCAATAGCTATCTTCGGATTGATATCGAGAATAAATCATAATTGGTCAATTTTCGCCTTCGACCCGAAAAATGCGATGGTGATTGCTTTTGTCGGCCGTATGTTGATTGTCTCAGATTGTGCTCTATGTACTAGTACAAACTGCATACAAACGACACAATTCGCTAATGATATATATAGTTATATGGCTCGATCAGTTATAGTCCACGTAAATATCATTAAGTCGTAGTAAATAATCTCCAATCGCAGGTAATAATAAGTAGCACAACCAATAAAATGGTGCATAATTTACAATTGCATAGCGTCATTCATAATATTGTTTCTAGGATGGTTTAATTACAGAACATCACAACTGCAAGAAATCGATTAATCACTTGCAAATTATGATGTTCTCCAATCGAAATTACTAAATTAGGATAATGCCTAATCCGATGATAGGCTTGCCACTATGACATTATAGAGTGGACCTATGCGCGGTGATAAAGGCGTTAACATAATAATATTATGAAAGTTATTTGAGTCGTATCGAGTCTTTACTGTCCTTTGTTTGGCAAAGTTAAAACGTATCAACATAATAATATATCTAAGGGCAGCAAAATTATGCATATGTGGAAACGTCTTTAGAAAACGGGATTGAAGATGGCGAAATACTGGTATGGTCAGCAGAAAAATACTAGTTTTGTACCAGGTTTATTTTTCTTTTGTGTTGAGTAGCTGAGAATTTAGGAATGAATAGCCATGCTATATTCAATCCCATATTTAAAATGGGTTGATTCTAAAATAATATTAATATCGAATATAAAATACAGGGTTACTCGATTTTGAAATTATAATTTTAGTGTAAAAATTCAAACGATGCGGGCCGTTAACTGTTTTCATCTACCAAAAATATTGTCTTTGACTAAGTTTCTTGCCATCATTTATACCAAATCCTATAATCGGCCCGGTTGTTTTAATTTTTGTTTATTTTTCTTATCAGCATAGAGGATTAAATAACTCTGTTAGTGTCTAATATCGGGTAACCCTAATTAAAAATAAATATAATAAGGCGAAAGCCCCAATTAAAATGGTTCATGTAAATTGAGTAGATCAAATGATTAAATTTCTTTTACGAGTAGAATATATATTTTTATGGTTTTGTAATGATTTTGGTTGATATATAATAAATTATGTTTTTTTGTAAATGTCGAGCGCGTATTGCTTTGTATTGTTGTTGATATTTCATGTATTAAGTCTAGAAGCTAAGTGATCGACGTATTGGCGCTTTCATATTATATGAAGAAACATAGAATCACGAATTGCGATCTTCCACTTTTTTTGAAGTGGTTAAAAATATCCTGGTAACATTAATTGTTTGATAAATATTGATAGTATATAATGGTAGATCTGTGTAATCAAACTACTTTTATAAAATAATTATTTGATTTTAAACTGTGGTCGTGACGCAAAGCATGTCATTTGTCTTTTTTTTATTGAAAAGAGGTCTTAATTCCGAATATAAATAAATATTTTTTTTTTTACATTGTTAGGGTAATTGTTATATTCTAAAGTGATAATTTCTTGAAGTAAAATTATCTAAAATAAATATAGATATAAATCTACATATATAGTTCGATTCAATTTTTTTTATTATTTTCCTTTGATAAATCTTTGCGTTGCAACCACAGTGATATATGTACGAGGTAGTATTTGTATAATATGTATTCGTAGTGTTTTAGTTTTTGCACTGTAAAGTGGCGCCGCCCTGGTGGACAACTATATCCTAGTTCCCCACAATGTTGCATAATAAATACGAGGCTGAAGTTTGGATTTTGCATAAAGTAAATTGCACCGTTAGTCGATATGAATTAAGGCTATAATATCAATGTTTTACATTATTATTATTATTTATCACATGTAAAAATAATCTTTCTAGTACACCTACAATATTCCATATTTTGACGTTTACGGCTGTTAATATTGTAACGCTTAAAATTTTCTTACAATATAATAAAGGAGTAATATTAAAGCTTCCCTTTGCATGATGATAATAATAATACTAATTAATAATAACTAAGTAGCAAATAATATATAATACTGTCCGAATGCGAATTTTTGAAATATCCTAGATGTAAGAATTTGTAATACTATATATATTTGGGAAAGTATAATCTGAGTTTGATATAATTTTAGTTCGAAAACTGGGGTGAAATAAGGTCTCGATTAAAGTTGTTAAAAATATTGATAAAAAACGTAAAAATATGTAACTCATGGCAAATGATTAGGTTATTTAATGTTTGTTTTGAATACCTAATTTAGTTTGGTATAAATATTTTGTTGCCTTCGATGTCTATTTTAAATATTATTTTGTTTGCGTCCATTATTTTTGTTTATATAGTAGATAGTAGTCGATATTATAAACAACCTCGATGATTAAACTTAGGAAACATTATGTGTATCAAATAAAATCTTATTGGAAGTCGTGATTACAACTTCCATTGTGTTTTCCATTGTCACGTAACCATATACCTCTGTATATCTACCAAACTAATGTTATTGTTACCCCCTCCGCGCGCATGACGTGGCGAAATAGTATCATACGATCGGAACGTATCGTAATCGTATCGTACGATCGAATCGTATTGTTATCGTATCGTACGATGGAATCGTATCGTATTTATAACTACCGTCGAAATAACAAGTACGAGAAATGTCGATTCTCAAAATGACTCCGTGTCGTGTTCGAACTGGTTCAGATATTATTGTGCTCTCTTACAGTCTGAAATATGCGATACTTACGATAGGTTTCTACATTACGTGTGTGCAAAAGGCCTTATTTGTGCGCTATTTTGTACACTAAACGTGCCAATGTACGAAGGCGTGTTGAAATTTGCCGCTCGGAGGCAGCGGCACTTAGCGGTTATTTTGAATGCGCTGTAAGGGTGAAATTTATACTCACACTTGAAAGGTTTTATACAGAATATGATACATTTGAAGCACATTATAAAATCGCGTGTTTGGAAGTTTTCTATTAATTACACTTACTCTGATCACATTCAACGTACTTCATAATATATGATTGTAGCCTGACAGCGGCCATACAAGGACAGTTTGTGAAGTTGAATTCAACATAAAATATAATATAAAAAATGTAATGAGTATTTAAATTCTAAAAGTATAAAATGTATTTTCATAAAAGTGATTATATGCAACGTAGTTTTAAAACCCTTTGTAACTATATAACTTACTAGTTAATTATGTCGAGATTTGGACCAATATTAGCGTCATTGTTTGCGATCAAAAATATACTATTTATTTGTGCTAGACAGACAAACAAAAACTTTTTTTTGGCTTCTGTTGCTCTAATAATGATTCCCATATTATTTTTCTTAATGTCTATAATGTTCAGACATCGGCCTGTTACAATTTTATTTAGAGTAATTATTTCGCAAAATTTATTACAATATTATAGTTTGCGATTGTAATTTTCAAGGAGCATTGTGCCAATTGTTATTACTCTAACTAAAAATGATGAAATTGTATCCATTAAATCTTAACACGTATCATTACCGCCATTGATATTGAGAAATGAAAAAAAAACAAAAGGCCGTAATGATGAGTGCGACGTATGTATCTTAAAAAAATAAATAATGTACGTTGTATTAGATATTTTATTGATATTATTTTTTTCTGGAAAACAGAGCTTCTGCGATGCTGTCCGAAACGATATTGTAAAATGTAACTGTTTATTTTGTATGAATGTATGATAAGTAAATATTCAAATAGTTGAAAGGCAAACAAGTCCAAACTAGAAATCATAATTTTCACTAGATCTGTTTAAATTGAGCTCGACCGCACTTTAATCTATTGTCGCAATTTAGAATCTCAGTAATGGCAATACAATTAACAATACGTTGTGATTGCATGATATATAGGCATCTCAGAGCTAGTTATGGACATTGGACAGTCTTGCAGTTCGCAGCATCTAAACGCTCCCATCTCGTATTTCAAGAACGTTGTTAAGTTTTTTTTACATATAAGTATAAAAGTAGCTTGTTGAAATTATTATGCGTGAATTATTTCTGTAACTAGCTTTAGTTGGCTACTCATTTGGAAACAAGTTACCTATATACTGCCGTGCTAAATCAAAGGCGGTATCTCAAAAATCAAAGCCTTGATTTTTATGTCGTCAGATATCTTAAAAATTTACCCATCCAATAAACTTACCTAAATAACGGTATATTGTTTAGAATTTGTTAAAAAACCTTAAAAAAATTCTCTATCTCAGTTTTACATACAAGACTATAAAACTATATCTACAAAATTTCGATTATTTGGAAATAAGGTTTCTCTGACATATCGCTTTTGTACTTAGCGCGGTTGTATAGGTGAGTGTCGTACAATATCAATATAATATCATGTAATCATTAAGGAGACGCGTAACTGTGCATAATATTTTGTATTCAACATTTTAGAACACTGTTTGAGTATATTTTTAGGTTATATGTAATAAATAAACGTTTATTGCTCACAAATTATGTTTTATTTTCATTCGTACCTTATTTTAAGTGGAGCATTACTTTAAAAGATTATATTTGGAAGCCCATCTGAAAAACGGAGTTTGTTATTAGTATAGAATTATGTATTAGAACTTATAGAAAACATTAAATACCCTCTATTAGGCTTCATCATAGATTTAATCCATGTGGTTTGAATTTCCTCATTTATATTTAAATTTCCAGAAATCATAAAAAAATTCTAAAAGGAGTAAGTTTTTTGTGTTCTATTTTTTCCTGTATATTAGTTTTTCTTCGAATAAGTTCTCAGAAGTTGCATATAATTGTATTGAATTGATATCCCATTACCATAATCATTAGCCGTAGATTGGGAAATTGTATTGCTATACAGACTTAAATATTTAAACTTACTTTACGACCATTGTCTGCCATACATTTAGCCATAAGATAAGCTCTGTCGCAGCCTTTCTCATCATCTCCGACTTGTTCATCGTTCACTGAAAAGATTAGTAATATAATTTAGTGAAAAAATGGGTATCTACTGAGGTTTGGCATCATTCTATATAGTTTTTTATTTGCTTCGTAGTTTAGTTGCTTTTAGCCAATGTCAAGTTATTTGGACAGGATCGGATCTTGGAATACAAAGTTTGAGAAACTATAAGAATATTGCACGATATCAAAATGGAGGAAGACATTGGTAAAAAAATACTATCAAGTGGGTTAAGAATTAAAATTTAGAGGTATATAGTTCTATGTAAGATCTAAAGATATTTGTATAATATTACCTAAAATGAAAAAATTTATTTAAATTTTAAAAGTGCGCATACGATAATTATTTCTGTGAGCACTACTATACTTTTCTGTTTTTTTTTTCACATACGAGTGAGTCTATCAATTTGCCATAAATTAACAAAAAGTGATGCGAATACTGCTGCTGTTTTATTTGATTAAATACCTGTCTTGCAGATTTCGAACACTTTTTTCGAATTCTCTATTTTTGTAGAGTCGTCGGCGTAATCGGTTTCTGCTAGTTCGTATGCTTTTTTAATGTCGAACATGCCATTACTATCCAACTGAAAGAAAGTTAAAATTTAGGATATATTTGTTATCGTCTTATAGTATTAGGTATATAGGTAATAAATACATCTCAAAATTTCTTGCAGGAAAGCTGGAAAAAGCATAAGTTTCTACTACATTGGCACTTAAGAATAAATAAATAAAATAGTTAAATAGATATTAAATAAATCACGTAGGCGAATATAGTTGCACTCATGACCCGTCGGTATTTATGAGAATAATTATAATTATTACAATATAAAGTTTCTGATATTACTACAATAATGTAGGGACATTTTGTATAAATAATAATATGGATTGCTTTACCTTCAGAATGCAGACAAACGACAAGAAAAAAATTAATGCGCACGTAGAATCTGAAAACTGTTTATTAAATAAAATTTTAAACTAACCCAACCGGTCTTTCTAAATGTGCAAGCTAGTAAACATTTTGCATTTTGATGATCTGGTATTTTATGTTTGTACATCATTTGGAGCTCCTCCATTGTTACTGGGTGCTCCTTGCTGCATTGAACAGCAAAACCGAAGATCCACTGTTTAATCTCTGCATCAGTTCGTGCCTGATAAAACAGTAAGACAATAATATTCAAGACTCAGAAATTACGGTAGTAATATTATAAAAGTTTAGATTATTATTTATCTATTCTAATAATGTCATTATAACACTATACAAAAAAAAAATACTTTATAAAGTTTCTTTTTAATTTTAAGCTACTTGCTTATTTTTTGTCATAAAAGTAAACTATATTTTTGTTCAATCTTCTGCTGTACGGGCCTGAAGCCTAGTGCAGTGGCTGCCGTGAACTGATGTTATAATATGTTCTTGTATCTTGTTTAATAAATAAATAAAATAAAATGGCATAAATATTTATTTATTGCACTTAATATACAATTAATGTTTAATAAGATAAGGCCGGAAATATAGAGCACAGTGCGTAACATTTATTTTAGAAACCAAATGTAGGTAGGTATGTAGATATTTAAAAAATATAAATGAATGCTTACATGGGATGAGCCGATTAGAAAAACGAACAATATTATTGGTATGATCATTTCAAAGGACATTTGGAAAACTAATATTTAAATGTGCTGAAAATGATTTTTATACAACTTATTTACCGATATAGAAAATTATTTCCCGTGGCTTTGCATAATCTATTCAGTTACAATCTCAATTAGATGTTATCTAGGAATATTTAAAAATCGATTTTACATGATGTTTATGTAATTTATTTAGTAAATATTTCATAAAACCTATCTCGTAATTATTTTATATTCTGCGACTTATGTAAAGCCAGTATAATTCATATAAAGGCAGGTTTATACCTACGTCTAAGCGTTCCAGTCGCTCTTCATCTCAGTGATACGTCACAGCAACAGTATTGCATTTCTTAATGTTATGTCGACATTTAAAATACTTTTTAGAAATACCAGTATGAAGAAATATAAATAAGTAGAGAATATATTTAAGGTTTTGTCAGATGAGTTTATTAAAATAAAGGAAGAAAAATAAACCAATTTTTGACTTTGGAATTGGATCCTTGATTCTGCTTGATTCGCTCTTGAAAACACAGACCACACCATTTTATTAGGTGTGGTGAAGATTTGAAGAAGTTTTGTCATATCGCATAAAGGTTTCGACCCATTCTAAAGCTAACTCCAAAATAGCTCATGTACTGTTCGTATAAGCCTAACTCGTTGCGTTGATACTTTCTCAGCAATTAACATAAAGTTATCCAGATCATAAAGTTACCACAAAGAATATAGTTTTCATGTTATAATTAAGCTACATCATAAATGAGTTAATAATAAATGCTGTTTTTTAAGAACTAAGGAAAAAATATTTTCTTGATACTTTAAAGTTAAAAGGTAGCCTGCTATTAATTTCACTAACGTTATTGTAATTTATATCTTGAAGTTTCCTCATCATCGTGTAATGGTTTACAAAATCGTTATTTTAGTACCTTGCTCTACGTATTCATAGCAAATGCTAGCCTCATTATCTCAATAGCTAAATTGGTCTCTGCACATTCATGTCATGTGATAAGTCTATCTAATTGGATTAAAATGGATTGCTCTCATCAAAGCGTAATACAGGCTGCCTTTAACAACTGATAATTCTAGTTGCTAAAATCTGGTCAGGTACTCCTTATGAATTAGCAAACTACCTAAATAATTATTAATAACTTACCATCCTTATTTTAAAATTCTTCTGTTCCACAACTTCTGAGTAAATTCCACTCGTCACACAAAATTATAAGTCACACTTTAACCAATGATCCCAAATAAATGTTAGTAAAATGAGTATTATATACATAAGCTGTTTCATAGGATAACTGTCAAATAAAATTTACATGAAATTTGTGAAAGAAGGCCTAAGTTATGATAACTATTAACGTGTGACCCAGAACGATGAAGATAATAATTGTCGCACAAGGGTGTTACTACTTTTATTCATAGATAGATGGGATGCCATATTGGATATATATATGGATATGTTATTATTATGAGCAAATTAATTGTCCCATGCATTACGTTATTAGTATAAATCGTAATCATAGAAGATATGTATCGTTATCAATTGTTTTTAAAGGCTCAAAGCTCTAGTTTGTAAATTATAAGTTATAACTGTTTAAAGAGTATGATATATTATAAATGCCTTGTATTTTGCCGATTTATAGTTTTATCATACATAGAAGCGCATTAGGCAAGTACTACATACATATACTGACACGTCTATACACACACACACTAACACACATACGACAGTAATTGCCTCCCTATTGTATTTTGCACGTCTGTGATTTGCGTGGGCAGTGACATGTGATATAAAAATTGCAAGTTAATGGATTAAAAATACATGTTATTTATTTGACACAAATAGACGGAAGTCGATGGAGGCGATGATGACTGCCGATTTTAGTACTTACATTGTTTTTTTGGTATTCTTTATATCTACCGAAAAGTATAGTGTTACCTTCCCTATATCAATTTAGATCAATAGAGGAATAGACACTTGAATTAGGAAATGTAGTACCAAAAAGATGTCTCTCGCAGTTTTGTAACTATTCCTTACATTGATATAATATTCAATGTGTGCTATACTCATTGGAATATAGTTTTTTCTTAATAACAGAAGATAAGCTGATGATAATAGAACGTCAACACTTATGAACACCCATATAGCTCCAGGAATTGTCATTTTATTAACTTTTAAGGAGTAGCAATGGGGATTGTAAGGGGAAGTTTTTTTTATTATTTTCAGTACCTAATCTGATGGTACGAAATACAATGACAAAGCTGTCACTTTACGCTAGTAGTACTAATTGAGGCACAATATTTAAATAAAAAAATGTATACTTATACTAATAAAAATCTTGCTATTGTAGATAGCGGCACGCCAATGTTCAATAGGGAATACGATTACCAATAAATTAGTAAATTATTTAATACCTCAATAATTATAACGCCACAGGCTGTAATTACTAGAATTGTTAAATCCATCGTAAGATACACACGTAATTAAATTTGTATACAATTTATATGGGATAAATAATACACGAATCACTGAAGTTTTCTATATTTTTGTTAATATATTTTTAAATGTTATTTTTCCATGATGAGGTAACATAAAAAACAATAGGTGCCATAGATCACGGAAAATAAAAAATATCTGGGTTATACTCGTATATGCATTTGGAAATATAGAACGCTGCATCGCAAACATCCTTATGTGAATCCGCTGAAACAAAATGCGGGTGTTTAGAATATTATATTTATAGCCGGCCAAGTGCGCTCGGAATCACAAATCGAGGGTTCTTTGCCCGAATACTTTCATCGCTATTATTATTTGTTTTAATGTACCGATGTATACTATTAGGTGTTTGCAAAATCGCTACGAATGTCCCGAAAGCATTGTAACGATCCATCTGTATGACGTCCAGCCCCATATACTTGCAAAATTATTAAATTAATATTTCTTATGGGAGCAAATCAAAAAGATAAAAGTAGCGTATATATTCCAGGATTATTAATGTGCAAATTGAGAATGCGTAATTTCTTACCCACTTTTCTGCAAGACGTAAGTGCTTCCTTCGCTAGTTCTTTTATATCTTCTGGTAACAACAAGTCGGCTTGTTTCATTGCTGCTTCGTAATTAATTTTGCCGTTTTTTATCTACAATAGGAAATAAATCCGATTTTAGATTGTAAAAACCAATTACTATATATTTCTTTTCATACGGGATAGAGTTTACATTAGGCCTTATGGCACAAGCTAACCCAAAAATTATTTCATCAATAACAAAGATTATGGCTCTCGACATTTACACAAATATTATATCCGCCGTTATTTATCCTTGAATGTGATATATTAGAATGATTTACTGGAGTAGGTTTTTCAACATGAGCCCAATTGTTACTATTTACTATCCATTTAGATACAAAATGTGTCCTACTGAGGATGTAAGTATATTATACCTGTAACTATGCGTCAAAATACATACCGTATTAGCCATTTTCATAATGCATGCCATATAACATTTTACTTCTTTCTCATTGATAAATACACCTTTGCCGAGAGGGTCGATTTTCTCTGAAATAAAATGAATTATTTATAAAAAAGTTACTTTCTTATAAGTAAAGTGGTAATTTTGTGGGAGGGGTGGACATGACAATAATTAATGTCTTGTTTTATTTCAAGATATTCATATTCAGAACACGTTTGAATAAACACAAAATATTAGTTAATAAGCGGTAAATGTTAGAAGGATCTTCCGCCACTATGAACTAAAAACATGGATGTTTTCTTATAAACTTGCTTTTATTCGTATCTCCGACTATGAGAATGTCATACTGTAGACTTTTCTGTATAAAAAAATGTAACGGGATCTAGGAATTGGCCTGTCTCTGTACAAAACATTATAATCCAACTTCATTCAGTGACTAAAATGTTTACTTAAACAACTCAAAAGCACATTCAAAAAACCTCCTCATTAATATTTAGTAAATAGGTTTAGTAAACAATTATAAAGTCATCAATATTCTCCTATTTTGTTGACTTTGATGTTTTTTCCTTCCGGATTAACAAAACATTCATACATTCATTTATATCCTAAAAAAATTAAGATAAGAATGTTGTCATTGAACTCGTCATGCTTACCATCTTCAACATTATTTTTTGGTTGACATTGTTTCCTCATCATTTTTCCTGTATTTCTTATTTGTTTCATTGTCATCTGGAATAAAAAAATATACATTAACGTGTTAAAATATATTTCGGGATCCAAAAACATTCAAAAATATTACTTGCCGCTTCACCAAGTGACAATAGAATAAAAAATTTGGCGACAACCAAAAAAAGCATTTTTTATAATTTTTGATTTCGAGCACTTAACTGACATTGACCTTGATTACTCAAAACCTTGATCTTGACTAACAGTTTTATAATCTAGCTAAATAACTTAATGGCTGATAGCACAGTAATTAAATAAGGTCACACGTCAATTAAATAGGGTATCCGTCATTGAAAAATAATTAGGACTTGACATTGTAATGCCGGAACATTTTCAAATGCTAAGTACCAAGGAGGCACGCTCTTACACAAATTTGTAATAAAACAGATATTAATAACAACTGTTAGCAGCTAGAGTTCTAAGTGCTAATGAGAGAGCTACAAAATTCGTGTGTAATTTATAAAGAAATTCTTTAAACATGACAATACAGTTTATCGTTACAAAAATGATATAAATCACAAGTTACTTATACAGTGATGTTACATTAAAGTGATTTTTATTATTGTTTCTATTGGACTGCTTGAAAGAATGTCGCATTGTTTGTAAAAACCGATATTTCGGATGCTTTCAAGAACTTAGAAATAATAATTTGAAAACTATTTTTACGTTAACCCTACCCTTATTTCTATATATTTTATTGAGTCAGCATGCAAAACGCTTTTGCTGGTGGTAGGCTATATTTGATATCCGAACGGATAGCGACTACTGCACATAAGGTTAAACCCGCCATAGTGGCCCACGTCACTGTGTCGCGTTCTGGGATCAGTCTGTGTATATCCGGTTCCAACAGGCCGGCATAATTGTGGCGACTGTCGAGGGGTAATCATCTCCCGTCAGTGACATTACCATCAGCTATAGTGGGTCACTTGGCCGTGCCCGTATGAAAAAAAAAAACGATTAGTCTATTTTACCCTTTTTCGATTTTTACGGCGAACTTGCTACCAAGTATGATCAGATATGCAATATCTATTTTGATATCGACCCATAGTCACCCTATTAAGACCATTTCAGATAATGCTTAGTTCTATATTATTAATTAGTCAGTTGCTGAGTAACACCTTCCCCGTGCAACTATGTTTATGAATCTCAGTATGTGTCACGTGCATCATACATAGTAACATATTTTTGGAATCTTGTAAATATAGGGTTGAAGTAGTTGTGTTACCGCGAAATAATAAATGGATTTATCCCTATTTATTATTTAAACGAAGTCGTTATGTGTCATAACAGTGAGAATATGAATTTTGTTGGTGTCTATAGATTTATTAGGCACTTCTTTGTTTTACGGATGGAAGCAAATTATAGATATTTCTATATTTTTGCCCATCATGTATCGTTTGATATTCCTACTGAGTACAAAGCGATGCTTGCCTTAATAATGATACTTATGATAATAGCCTAATAGAATCAATGATGGATTCATGTGGATTTGTTTAACCGATTCAGCGAGAAGTCAGGTAAGGTCTAACCAATGAACATCTATTATATAGATGTTAAAATATTACTTTTTATAGAGTATAGGTCAATGGTTATTTTATTAAATTAACATTGCAAGTTAATAATTAACATAAAAGTAATAACAATATTACACAACAAATATCAGTTAATAAGTAGTATTGCTTTTCTCATATTTAACATTTTTACTCATCGCTATCGTTCTTCTGATTTTCTTGTAGTTTCTTCACAGGATGTCATTTATCGGCAATAGAAACATCTTTTACATTAATGAGATGTTTAAACCCTTTTTAAACAGACACATTACTAGATAATGAAGTAATATTACCACACAAACATACACTTTGACGGCAATCCATCAATCATTATTTGCAAAGTAGAAAAACGCCTTCATATAAATACTATAAGGTTTTTTTTTGCAACATTAGTTTATTATTAACGTAATTCCGTGTGCGCAAATAATGTTTCGTTATATTTTTTGTGCAATTTGTCTTATTTTAATTCTCTTTGATGCTAGTTATGCGGTAAGTGGAATTTTAAAAAGTGATATGAATATAATATAACATTGAATTATTGATATTATTACAACATTCATGTTTTGTTTTTTTTATGTCGTAATGCAAAACGAGTTTTCGTTAGTTCTTTCATTATTAAATTTTGTAATATGTAGTAATGGAGAATTTTCTTTATATTTTCTCATGAAATGATTTTATGATTTTTTTTAAATTATACAAGCCGTTATGGTTAACTTACATATTTAATATGTGCTTTATTTTAGATGTCCAGACAACAACTCAAAAATTCTGGAAAAATGATGAAGAAATCTTGCATACCCAAAAATGATGTGACTGAAGGTATAGAACATTTTACAAATAACGAATTAAATATCCTTTATTATTTAGTCCTTTTTGTAGAAAAAGGGGGGAGGGGATTCTCAAGGGTTTTCCTAGAGCTGAATATTGAATCAAAAAACCTTTTGCAGATGAAGTTGGCCAAATCGAACAAGGGAAATTTATTGAGGATCGAAGAGTTATGTGTTATATTGCCTGCATTTATACCATGACGCAAGTTGTGAGTAATTTTATTTCACTTATATTATGGAGCGAAATGTATTTGCTTCCAAAAAAATCTAATTATAATCAATGCTTGTTTTATCAAAGTAAAACTTTTTGTCCATTACAGTTTTTATGTTTCAAAATTATTTGTATACCTACTCACTAATGGAATTTAGTCGAACTACTGTAAACGTTTGTTCTTTTTAAATTTATAGTCTATTGAAAGAACAGACCCCGTACATTTAGCTCTTATCTACCAAGGTTTTTGCCTACACAGCCTATGTACTCATAGACAACGTAGCTTTCAAATACCAAAAGATTTTTTAAAATCAGTTTACAAGTTTTTGTATATTAGTATTAAAACAAACACGCAGCCCCAACTCAACAGATAAGTAATTTAATGTAGAGCTTTACTTTTTGTGGCCTTAAAACTTGTTTATAGTATAAATGTTCCGCAGGTAAAAAATAATAAACTAAGTTATGACGCAATTGTAAAGCAAGTAGACATGATGTTCCCGCCAGAAATGAGGACCGCTGTGAAGACGGCAGCGGAAAATTGTAAGGATATTGGTAAGTGGAAATTTATTTAAATTAAATAAAGAAACAACACACACACATCACGCCTTTCTCTCTAAAGCGGTAGGCAGATGTGCCAGGGCACTTATTTATGTGTGCTCAGTCCCATATAATAGTCGGCCAGCTTTTTTCCAAACCGAGTACAAATTTCAGACTTTAAGCTGGTACTGTGTAGAAAAACTCAATATCAACTTGCCTGACTCTGGGACCTCAGTGCGGTGTCATACCGCGCACGCAATATAACTACGTCACCGAGCCAGTTATATCAGAATGTTATGTTTTGAGCTGGGACACTAGAGTTTCATCTCAAATTATATGTGTTATATTTCCAGATGATATTAATAAAGACAAGCAAATACAAACTTTATCTTATAGATGTAATACATAAACTTTAGCGTTGCCCATTATTAATATTTTTGGATTAGCTATATTTAATGAGCTTTAAATAATAAATTACTTTAGTAAGTTAAATTGGTCATAAATAATCAGCTGGGTTGTACGTCTCTGCAAATTATCATGAACGGGCGGTCCGGGAACTGATGGTGGGCACAACTCGATTTCGTATGTGCCAGCAATAATGTTATGTAAGAGAATACAATCTCTTTACATACATAATTAATTATACTAACTATACATATAATTTTGGTGTATTTAATGCCGTGTATCGACGTAGAATATATTTTTACTTCTAACGGGTCCTTACCTACGTAAGAAATTAAGTTTAAGGTTGTCATGTTTTTCGATACTTTTGCGTAGTGTGTTTATTGTTACAGTACTCGTACTCAAATTAATATGCTAATAATAGAGTATATTAAATATTTTTTAAATTTCCAATATAAATAGTAATCACATGAGCGCCTTGATATGATCTTCATGAACGGTTATGTTCACTAACCATCATGTGATCAAAATGTTAAAAATATTATATTCTGGTATTTTTTATTTTATTATACTTTTTACTTTTTTCAGCTAAAAAATACAAAGATATATGCGAGGCTTCGTACTGGACAGCTAAATGCATGTACGATTTTGATTCAAAGAACTTTGTTTTTCCCTAAATATCAAGTATGAAATTTATAATAAAAAATATTTAGAAATAAACAGTATTGGGTAAAGTTTGTTTTGTTTTACTGCATGAATGTTCAGGATATACACAATGAAGATAATATGTTCATGATCTCAAAACCTTGGCTGAATGCTGGCTTAAGATCGTTGAGCTAATGCCGTTAATTTGCATATCAAATATATTGTAGAAACTTCGCTGAAGATATAGTTAAAACCATAAATACTTTTAATTGCATTTATCTGAACTTCTGTTATGTAATTTAACTAAGTATGCATAAAGTGGTAAATTAGTGTTTACTCACCTTAAATGACACAAATTACTCTATTACTAAACGTATAATTTTTGGTGAACCATTATGAAACTAAATTGTAGAGTCTTAAACGTTAACTATCGTCTATTGTGTTATAATTGCCTTTATATTTTCGGCATTTTAAGGTATAAAAGTACTGATATTTCGTTTTTCAGTTTGCTATTTGACCGTTATATGTGTTCGTTCAAAACCTATTTCACTGTACTAAAATTTAAGCAAAGAAATATGCGAGCAGTGTTAATATTACTAATATTTGCATTTCTCGATAATTCCAATGCGGTAAGTGCATTAATATTATTTGTTTTAACATCGTGTTGGTTTATATTAATACTTGACTTTTTGTAGATGACACGGGCTCAAGTAAAAAAGACAATGACTGTGATGAAAAACCAATGTATGCCTAAAACAGGAGTGACTGAAGGTGAGGTTTTTCTAATATAATATCATGTATGAATTGTAATTATGTCAAATCTCACAATACTCCGTGCACTGAAATGGTTAAAAAAGGGTACTAAGTTTTTATTCACGTATTTAATATTTATATATTGTTACAGATAAAGTAGGAAAAATAGAACAAGGAGTGTTTATAGCTGAACACAACGTAATGTGCTATATTGCATGTGTTTATAAGACCATACAAGTGGTAAGTCACATTTTTAATCTTTAAAGTAATAAAAGAGGAGAATTACTTAGGGAGTTTCGTTTTTTCGCTCTTTTATACTTTAATCGCTTCCTAGCTTGGGATAATCCAACAGTAACTGACCCGATTAATTTAATTATTCTCTCTTTAGTTTCCGTCATTATTTTCAAACTGATCCATAAGGATTATAATGCAAAAAATATTAAGTTCACAAGCGTGTCAATACTAAGTCTTTTCTTTATAAGGTAAATAACTTTAAATACTAAGGTTTGTTTATAAGTACAAACTGTGATTCATTTTCTTGCATAACCAAGGTTAATTTTTTTGTGATGCATATGACATTAGATGTCTGCGTAAATTTGTCGATTAGTTTTACCGTTTATGATATTTAAAACCAAATATTATAAGTGAACTATGCATGGCAGCCATGAAAAAAGAGACTTTGTTGAAATCTATTTCTGCTGTGTCATTTCAGATCCTTCCAATAACTTTGTTTCAAATACTATGTTTCTTCTTTAAATAACAGTATAGTTTTTTCTTCAAATAAAAAGACAACATTCGCGTAGTGACGATTGGGTGTTCAGTGTGGCGTAGGACCTAGGCATGCCTTTGACAACTAAATAATGTCTCAGACGATGCAGCGTTGGTGGAAAAGATACTTCACTAAAAAACTCTATTTTAGATTAAAATCTATCTTATGGATTAAATATTCATATACCTTAATAAATAAAACCAATAATAATATAGTAAAATACTGTTAAGATAGAGAACAACCTGTATACGAGTCGCACTTGGCGGTATTTATAATTTTTTTACAGTTGGCCAAGGGTTATGACTAACGTAATAATTCACGTCATAAAATATAGACATTATCATATTCTGAGAATAGAGCATTAAAACTTATCCATTTGCGTCCAAAGTAAACTAAAACGTTAAAAAAACAACGTAAAAAATCTTTGGCATTCCACTAGAAATAGACACAAATATTTTATTACGTATCAAACGTAATCTGAAGGACGTAATTGGATTAGTATGGTTTATACAGCAGTTATGCAAGTGAATCACTTGATGACTAAATTATTATTGAATCGTGAAAGCATTCTGTACAGTGTGTTGTCAAAACATGGATATACACTGCCGCATTCTATCGCAGAATAGGCAGAGTCGCGACTGGATAATTCATCCTTTTGGCTATATTTTTTCATCCCATGATGATAGGTTGCGAGCCTACAGATGGTTCGATTGAATCGATCGATTTTTAGCATAAACCTAACCTGTTGTTAATATAAAAATATTTTTCAGATGAAGAATGACCGACTAGATAAAGACTTAATTTGGAAACAAGTGGATATATTATACCCACCAGAAATGAGGGGGCCGACCAAAAAGGCGATTTCTCAGTGCCTACCGCTCCGTGAGTTCGATAGTTATTAATTAATATCCCTAACGGCCGATTTCTTCTTTAAGAGTCCTGGTGCGATAATCGGCGGTCTGGCTTGTTATCGGTACAGAACGTCCCCTTGCTTAATACCATTAGTCCATAGTCTTACCATTTTTTTGGTTTCGCGGAGAAAGTGCCTTATGACTACCGCCCAGCCTTCATGGAGGCCACTAAGCGGTTATGTTGGGGTCACCGTGCCTTACGATCCGTCGTTGAGCCGCCCGGATTTGACCTTCGGACGACTGCCGGGCCGAGTCCCTAACCTATATACAACGCACGGCATACCAACTAAAACACCGCGGTGGCCCTCTTCAGCGCATTAAGGGCGGCTACGGGCTTCTTCTGACAGAAGTGTCTAGTCGCCGCGGTCCGCAGCCGACAATAGTCTAACCTAATGGCCGATTATAACATGCGATTCCAATCCCTAACTACGCATTAAACTAAGTTTATAATTTCGTTGTCGATCAGGAGGTAGCGGTAACGATAGTTTATTAAAATTCAATTGTAGGATGTGTAAATCTATGATTCAAACTTGATACGCTGATTTTCAAAAACGATATTATGTGTGTGATATGTGTCAATTATTTTTATTATTATTGGTCGCTAATTATATATTAAAATTTCTATGCACATAAACACCTTTTATCCCGGAATGGGAAGGTAAAGGCGGAATGGATGCACCTACTTTCCAGGGCGTGTATTCCGTGCTATTATGTGATAGGCGGCCTATCTTCTTATTAAACAGAATTTCGAAACTCTAATACTAAGTAAGGAAACCCAATACACTGCTCGACTCGGGATCGAACCCGAGACCTGAGCACTCCAGTCTTACCGTAATACAACTATGCCACCGATGAATCGTAAAACTTCTAATGAGTTTAAATGTAATTCCAGAGGACCAGTACAGTGATACCTGTGAAGGAGTGTTTCACTCTACAAAATGTTTGTACGAAACTGACCCGGCAAACTTTATTTTTCCATGAGTACTCACCAGCTTGCTATAGAGGCTACAGATGGCATATTCAGCACTGAGATTCAACATTCAAACGTATTTTTTAAGCAAATGTAGCATAATTATAAAAAATAAATAGTAAATACCATAATATCACTTGCTTTTTATTTACTGACTTGGTAACTAAACTTATAAATTTAAATATCTTTAATACTAATATTATCAAACTATGATCATACGTTTGGGAAACGTTTTTGTGGCCTGTAATCTATTTAGACGAAAATCATACGTTTGACTTTTTATATCAATATAAGAGAAAATTCTTCATTTGGTTACGGAGTCAAAGTGTATGAGTTCTAAGAATATATGTTGAGGTTTCTATAAGTACATCGTGGTTTTACGATGCTTTACGAAACTGCTTTGATAATATTTCTCTTAACAACATCGTTAATGACGGCTCATGCGGTAAGTCTTTTATGTTTTTATTTTCATTTTGCATGGTAATATAAAATATATTAGAATAATTGTGATCTTGTAGGATTTTACATAATGAGTATTCAGAGACTAAAACTGCTTGCTCATAAAGAAGTAAAAGAAATCAATTGAATAATACGAATGTATCCGTGCGAAACCGAAGCGGATCACTGGCAAAAAGCATTCTTGTCTTGTCACCTCCGAAGAAACAAACAAATATGCAATAATTTTATATTACACAGTTCAAATGACAGCAAACACAATGTGTCAGAGTTAAACAAAGTTTTTTGTAAAGAAACGACTGGGTGCTAATTATAAAGACTTTATAAAACACCTTCTAGGAACTACGCAGAACAAAGCAAAAATATACCGAAAGCGTTCGCTCTTTTATCGATAAAAATGAATTTGAAACTTTACATAATTAATTTTGCGACGATTTTTTTAATATCGCCTGTTAGTGTATCATCGGTAAGTAAAAGATAGGTTGCATGATCGAAATTAAAGTCTAACACTAGTTTTACCATTTTTAGCTACGAAGTAAAATGTGGGTACGATGACTGACGTAACTGTTTTGATTTTTTTAATCTTATTTTAATTTTATTTTATTAATTCTAAAATTACGCTTCAAAAGTTTTTATAGCTTTATAACAATCTTCAAAGTGGTGTTAATATATATTCAACAATCTAAGTATAGTTTTATCCCCTGTTTAATTATATTTAACTTCATTTTACGATATAATTGTTGTAGATGACGCGACAACAGCTAAAAAATTCTGGAAAACTACTGAAGAAGACTTGCATGCCAAAACACGACGTAACAGAAGGTTAGTGCACATAAATATTATAATAGACGAATGCAGTTATGATTCACAAGGTTTTGCAGTCATCTGTAGCGATTTGTTTCTATGCTCGTCATTTATGAACAATATAAGGTGTTTTATGTTCTTAATATAAGATATTAGAAACTATTATTAGCTATAATTGTGATGTTAGTTTCAAGAAAGAAAAAATATCATATATTGAAGGAATATATAAGGAACTATTATCATTAATAATTGTGATGTTTAGATTCAAGGAAGAAAAAATGTCATGTACTGAAACTAATTTTACCTTTTCGTAAATTTCCTTTTTAAGATAAAAATCTAAAAAACGACGGAGATATTAGGAATAACATTGATTAATGACAGTGTTTCAATTATTTAATTTTTTTTTATAAATCTGGTGTACCACTTTATTAAACTATAGTTTTATATATAAGTTTCATTAAATCTTTATCTGCGGGAAATCCATTTAACATGACCGTGGATTAGTTGGCCAAGGTCCGATTTGAATGTTATCCTGTTCACTAGCAAGTCTTCCTACAATGACAGACATTACATAAGTGAACCTTCTGAACTCAAACACTTCTACGGAGGCCATTTTAAGTTTCAATTGTTGAAATGACTGTACTGGTAATTAAAATATTAAAAACTGCTGTTTCTATGGCACTATGAAATTAGCCTCAAAATAATTATAAGTTTAGAATAACTTTAAAGGTTAAAATTTATTATTTGGGGTAGACATACGTTTATATCAATATTTTTTTATTTCACAGATCAAGTTGGTGGTATAGAGCAAGGCAAGTTTCTAGAAAACAGGAATGTCATGTGTTACATAGCCTGTGTGTACAGTATGAGCCAAGCGGTATGTAATTTTTTATCAGTTGAAAAGCATGAGGTCTGAAGGTGATAGTATTACCAACCCTTTCCTATGAATGCATATATCTAACTGCATGTATTTTGGATAGTAACCGGTAAAAATCTTGAGAGCACTATTGCGCGGTACGGGACTTTTTGTATAAAAGACACTTATGTACAAAAAATATACAAAAAAAATCTCTACTACGGCGTAATGTGCTCAAGATGTTTGTGGCTATTATATTATTTGTAAAGTGGATTATTATTAGAAGAGAGCATTTGATTCTCTCTAGTGGAGTTTATCACAAAATAATGTAGACAAGTATTATGTGTAAATAGTCAATTATTCGACGTATCTCAGGGATTGTGTTTTTCGTTCCTTTTTTAATAACGAATGGTTATTGAAGTTTTTATTAGAACCAATTAGGTAATTAATGCCGGCGCAAAATGTCAGTCTTGATTATACGGAAATATAGTTTTTAACTAACATTTTAGCTAAGAAACAATAAGATTATGTACGATAATATGGTAAAGCAAGTAGACATGATGTTTCCTCCAGAAATTAAAGATGCTGTCAAGGATTCTATTGAAAATTGTAGGCCAGTTGGTGAGTATTTTTAAATACTTTAAACTTGTCTTCAATACATTTTATATTAGGCAAATTGTTATTATCTTAGACATTATTAATGAACACTTAAAATTCTATATAGTATTTTAAATTCTATCTTATATAGATACACAAAACAAATACACATCACGCCTTTATGTGTGATGTGTAACCAGGACACAAAATTTTTGCCATCGGAGTTCTGTTCCATGGTATGATAGGAAGCGAGCCTATTACCATATCGGGCACAAATTCCACCCTTTAGGCTGATACTGAGTAGGAAAACTCAATCCCTTTGTTCGACTAGGGATACAAAACTTCAGAGCGAAGGTCGTAACACGAACGCAAAGACGAACAATTATTACGTAGAAAAAAAATCGCCTGTGTTTCTATCTCTTTTACGAATTAATCTCCACTGCTGTACACTACTTGAGAATCTCATATTAATACGCCACGCAAAGCTAAAATACATAGTTTTAGTACAGGAGTTTAGAATTTGTGTCCGATAGGGCGATAGGCTCGGCCTCTATCGTATCATTATCGGACCATACACGGCGAAAAGTTGGTGCACTTTTGTACCTCTGCCTAACCATTCGGGAATAAACGCGTCATTTTTTTTTATTTTTTAACAAATAATATACGCAGCGTTTTTTGTTTTATTTTTTGATATTGGAATTATTATTTTTTGTTGCAGCCAAGAAATACAAGGATGTTTGTGAGGCAGCCTTTTGGACTGCCAAATGCATGTATGACTACAATCCGGCAAACTTTGTATTCCCATAAGTTACATATTCAACTTTATACTTGAAAGAAGTAGCAACTAATGCAAGTGTAGTGCGAAGAATATACAAATATAGAATTAATAATAGTAAATTATATACTCGTGTGATTATAAGAAACAATTAATAGCATATAATTTGAGCTGATTCTTTAAAAAGTTACATGATACATTGTAACTAAAATGGGCTTGATTTCTTGTCAGTTGTTACACAGTCCCGTACCTAGGTAACACGGGAAAGTATTAGAGAAGTTAGTGCCTACTATTAGCTAAGATACAAATGTAAATGCAAACGACAGGAAATAAAAGAAACTAATATAGTTCCCGGCATTATTTTGGCTTTTAAATAAATTTGCTATGAAGTATTTATATTGCAGTTTTCTTTGCCATATTCAAAATCTTATGTACATACGTAAGTGTGATGTAGATAATACACTATTACAAATACATAATTTTCATATATTTAAATGAATAAAAAAAATCTATAAGGTTTCTTTGCCATATACAAAAACTTATGTTTGTAAGTATAATGCAAATAATAGATATGACAAATACATATTTTTTATATATTTAAATCAATTTAAAAAGAATTAAGTACATTGAGGTTTTGTTTTTAATTCTTTTGTACCATAATTAAATTATTTATTAGGTATTTTAAAATGATATGATACGTTTCCTATTGCGGCACTGTTAAAATCAGCAATCACAAGTGTAAACTATCCTTTACGCCCACGAAGCAAACACGTATTTAATTACTTGTTTCCATTAATGTGTGCTTTTACTAAGTTAATAAACATTGACTGATCTTAAATACACGACTAACGTATAATCTTAGTTTCTTACCATCCTTTATAATGTTTTAAGAAGCGTTCTTTGCCCAGTCACTGTTTGTTCTATCGAGGAAAGGAATGATACCAACAGTTAAGCAATATGGATAGAAAGGATCTGTGCTTGTTGATTATAGCGTTTATATTGGCAGATGGCGTGGATTCTGTAAGTAGTTCACAGTCGTTATATACGTATTTATATTTTCTTTATAAGGATTTAAAGATAACAGCAATAGAATATTTTTGAAGTTGTACTTCTTTTGGCTCGTTAGAGAAAAAAGAAGAGAGTAAATTTTTAAGATGCGCGCGCACACCGTCTCGAAAAACCGACACAATGAAATTAGCTAGTCATTAGTTAAATTATTATTGAATATGTAATTAGTGTACAAATAAATTTATAAAATAATAAAAGATACAAATAATAATATTAGAGTCCGGAAAAAATAAATTATTTTATGATATATTTAAATAAAATTGACTTTACTAAATAATACATTGTAATAAAACTTTCTTTCAATGTATTGTTTTCTCTACAAACAAAGGATAATGCGAAGAATGAAATTTTTAGAAAGATTTTTATCTTGTTACGCAAAAGAAGTATAACTTCTTGCGTGCATACATAATTTTTACTCTTAAGTACAATTATTTGGATTAAGTGTATTAAAAATACAATTAAATATATTTAAAAAATGCATATATTTCATTGCCCCCTCCAGATGTCCAAGCAGCAATTAAAAAATTCTGGAAAAATGTTCAAGAAACAATGCATGGGAAAAAATAAAGTAACGGAAGGTATGAATGTGTTATTTATAGTTATAAATATAGTTTCTTCTCAAATAACGTAGGGAAAAGTCGAAAAATGTGCTTTACATTTTGTAAATAAGAATTAAGTATAATTTGAAACCACTGCAGTTCAGATCCCACGGAATAGTTCCAGCAAATCAATTTATCGCGCACTTTAGCAAATGCCTGAAGGAACCTTAATTGATCTTATTAATCTTAATAACACACTTATCAATTGTCCTTATTTATTTTTACTATAATTTTGCTCAATATTGCAGATGAAATAGGCGAAATAGATAAAGGGAGATTTGTAGAACAGCAAAATGTAATGTGTTATATTGCTTGTATCTACCAAATGAGCCAAGTGGTGAGTAAAATGTAAATTATTTTACTATAATTTTAAAATTTGATAATATTTGTTCCAAATTAATGCATAAACCATTAAATAGTTTCGAATGAAATTTGGCACTCGGTTAAACAATGTCCTGAATTAACATCTGACACAAGTTTTATCTCGGAAAAATACACAATGGGACTTTTTTCCCTGAAAAGGCGTTTCACGTTAACGTGATCTAAGATTCAAACATCTTGTAGTACATACTGTTTTATATATAATAAAGAAGGAGATCCTGGTGTGTTGAATCAAAAGATAAGTAATAAAAAGAAAGCAAGTGACTGAAGAAAAGTGATACAACAAGAATTAGCGATTTTTTTAATTATTTTCTGTCTCTATGTTTTTATTTATGATGGTTAGCGAAGATCTCCGAATCTACTGAACGGAATTCAATATGTTTTTGAATGGTAGATAGAGTGTAATTGAGAGTATATTATAGGCTATATTAAAATCGTTGGAAAAAGTAATTGTAATTTGAAGATATCTGTAATTAATTTTATAACATATTAGGCTCAGATGGATCTGAGCCCACGCAGACGAAGTTGTAGGCACAACCAGTTATACATATATATATATTAAGCAAAAGTTACAATATAAATATCGTATTACAGGTAAAAAATAATAAACTAAACTACGAAGCTTCGTTAAAGCAAATCGACATCATGTATCCACCTGAGTTAAAGGACACGGCTAAAGGGGCCTTAGAGGCCTGCAAAGATATTGGTGAGTAATGATTAATATTTCATATCATGTATAATATGTATACAATACGTATATGTTATATTAACACTTCAAATCCTACGAGTTTTATGTAATAATAATAATACAAGGAGACGAAGATTTCATTAAGGTTTGGATTGAATTTTAGATTTTTTTGCACTATCGAAATTATTTTGGACACCTTCTAAGTAAAAATAAGTGGCAATATACATATACAGGCATATTTAGGCAAAATTTTATTTATTTTTATATTAAAGTATATAATTAAGGTAATTCAAACTATCTTATATAAAAACCTTTACATTATTCATATGTCAAAAAAATAACTAATTTGCTATTTTTATTTTCAGCTAAAAAAAATAAAGATTTATGCGAGGCATCATATAAGACGGCAAAATGCATGTACGAATACAGTCCCAAAGATTTTCTCTTCCCTTGATATAAATAAACATTGTTTAAATAAATAAGTGCAGATTAAATATATAATAACCTAGAACTCGGTATATTGCTAGCTAATCTAATAAGCATATTGTTTTGTATACGAATATTTTTTAGTCATTAAGGTCCGGACACCTACTGATAAATATATTATTATAAGAAATAAATTATTAAATATTATTCTTAAATATTGTTTTTCTGTCCTAGAGTGTATTTCCTATATTTTTCTATCCTATTACGTCAAAATTATTATTATCTTTGAAATGAATATCAGTGCAATCTTAACACGACGAAGGTAACGAAAGCCATTTTTATGTTTGGACAATTTTATTCATCACTAACTTATGTTCGTGGCCTGAATGCGTGAATTTTTTTTCTGGGATAAAAGTCTCGCTTCATATTTTTACAGAATAAGATGGACTTTGTTTTGGATAGATTTTAAGTTAGTCCTCTAGCAATACATTGATGAAAACTGCATTCAATTTCATGCAGTAGTTTTTGCGCTACGCGTGTAAAAATATACAAATAGACAGTGAAAAATCACAAACTATTGTTTAGGTCCTATTGCTATAATAAAGAAAAATATAATTTGATTTTCTGAGATATTGATACGGATATCGGTCTGTTACAATTTTATTATGCGTATAGATGAGAAGGTATTGATTGATAAGTGCTTTATAATTTAAGATACGCAATTGCACTTAGCCATATCAAAATTCTGGGTTCAATTCATAGATCGGTCTAATATGTTCTCCGATCGCACATAAATATGTTTTTGTTAATGATTGTAACGGTGTGGAATATGACGATAGCGCGACATCGTGAGACGAAAATATCTTCGTCAAATGTGGATAATATTAATATTATCTATATTTGCTGCAGCGCGGTCTATCACTGGCTCATTATTACAAGGTCCTATGTTAATTTTAATTTGTCTTGGAGAAAAACATATTTATAATTTTCATGTTAGTAAAAATTAAACAACAATAATTCATGGTTCCCTATTATTTACGTTTTGGATGTTTTAGAATTTTTTACTAATAAAGAACGTAAGTCATAAACATGAAATACACCTTCTACATAAACATTTATTAAATCCGCTCAACGTTCAAAGTTCATATAATTTGAATAGACGCAACCTTTTCAATGATGAATTAAACGCAGCGTCGTGACATTGCGTTTAATCCAAGGAAACGTGTTTCCTACTACATTAAATACATGTCACTTACCGCACTCAACTTGTAATTACGGCTATACAGCTATATTACTGGAACATGGATAATTATACGCAGATAAATACGTTTTCCTCAAGCCTTCGCTAACATTTTTTTAATTGTATGTTCATGGAATTGGTGAAAAAGGTTTGATTGGAATTTGACTGTCGGCCGTTTTTAATAAACGATCCCGAACTCAATCTTCAATCCGATTCCGAGGATGAAGCAATCAAAATAAGTCATTTGTAAGCATGTCAAAAGCACTGATGAATCCATTTTTAAGATAGTTTAAAAAAACCATTGGGATTTTTATTGAAAATGCCGGTATATAGAATATTTACACAGATTGTTTCCCGGGATAACAGTTGCTCAGGAATCGCACATTTTCCTGGGATACTTGTAGTTTGACACATTTTGGGCTAGAAATAGATGTATTTGCTGCATTAACAGCAATTATTCAGCATGAATAATTGTATAGTATAGAAATGATAATCCAGATAAAACATGTATCACGCCTACATCCCTTAAGGGGTAGGCAGAGGTGCAAATCAAGGCACCCACATTTGATCATGTGTGTTCCGTCCCATTATATTGTGATAGGGATAGCCTATCACACCACCGAGATAATATTATTTATATCTAATAATGATACAGAGCAAATCAATTCAATAAAAATTGTAATATTGCAATTTTTCACGAAAAATTCAATTAGTTTAAAAAATATATATAATAATATGTTAGATTTTATATGAATTTTGCATCCTATATGAAGTATGGACATTGTAGGTATAATGTGTCTAGATATAATAATGTTAATACATAATATTATATAAAGAAAGTTAAAAATATGACTTGCTATATCGATACCGTTACTAAATATTTAAAAAGATAAAATTTCTAATTCTTTAAATAAGTTGTACTTACCTGTTATTTAGAAGCCTACACTTAAATGTTTAATTTATTATTCACACAATGTTAAAGCATTGTATGTATTATTAGTTGGTAAGGCTTTACTAATTAAAAAAATACAATAAAATAATACACCTTATGATTAAATAACAGTGAAAGTCTTTTTCTTCTACGATCCCTTATGCTATTTTAATATTTAGTTAGCTCTATATCAACACTTTTAAGGGCATGTTGAAGAAAGCTTAGTTTAACAATTGGCTGCTTGCCTGACGTCAGCTAATAAGTTATCCATTTTATTGGAGATTTAAATCATTTTAGTCATGTATTGACTTGGCACTATAGGCTTTTATATTCCTCGATGTCATGAAAAAGTTTTTATTTTATTATATTAAACTAAATCATACGAAAAATGCTTTCTCAATTTGTTGCCCTCAGCCCTACTTGATTTTAGAATGTATCTATAACTCATATCCACTGCCACAATCCTTCCAACATGGACCTTATTTTTTTATTTATAAAACACCCAAATAAGAGTTGAATATTGGCCACCAAAAACCTGAGACGTCTGGAGTCGCAACTGGATTATCGAGCACATCATTCTTTAGAGGTAAGTCGCAGATATTATAGTCTCTTCCATGACCTCTGGGAAAAAGATTATGGTCGACCAATTTCTTTTTGAGAGACATGAAAACAGTTAGGCATTCATAATGTCACTACATCAGTCACTAAGATTGCGGCGATGCTTCTTCATAGCGTCAGCCTGGCGGCCTCGGTCATAAAAGTTGACGTTAGCTGAAATGTAACGTGACAATGTATTTATTAGTAAGGTAAATGAAGCGTTACGAATTTGATCACGTACAATTTACTTTTGAAGTAAGATTTTATAAATAATCTATAAAATAGGAAATTTAGAGACGATTGGAATAAAGCTTCAAAAATTTTCCCAGGAATTTCTCAGTTTGCCTGATTTCTGTAATGACGGTGGAATGAAATATGAAATTGTTCGTATATCGCAGCTAGAAATCTTTTAATTATAACCCATGTATATATAAAAATAGGTGTGAGAATGGTGTTCAGGTACTATAAAAATACACCGAGAAGCGTACCGGTCATATGGTAAAAAATAATCAAAAAAATGTGGAAGATCAGTTATTTTTTATTTGTCTTCGGAGTGGCAGCCAATTTGAAACATGCTTACGTAAGTTACGCTCGCAATAATTCATTTTAACTTGTCTCTTAAATATTTCACGAGATCCCTGTTTCGCAGAACAAATTTTTAAACACAGATTAGAACTTGTGTCGAAGCACCATTTGATTTATGATGTACGTACAATGTTACTGTGTTTGTTTTTCATATCAGAATATTGATTTTTTATATAAAGATACATGTTAAAATTTACTTTGTCATTTCCCTCACATTATGGAGTGAAGTTTTACAATAAGCGTGATATATTTACTAATATATCACATTTATTGTGATATATATATCGTAACTTATTAGTTACGATATATATTAGATATAATCCTCCTACAACTAGGTAAATTGTAGCAGGATTATAATTTCTGTTGTTCTGACGCTGAACACACAGTTATTCAAACAATATTGCTAGGTTCGAATACTTTTTATTGTATTGAATTGTAGTAATTTAAATTAAATATCGGCGATATCCTATTTAGTAGTGAAATTGAGTGCCCAGACAAATATCCGTAGGTTCAAAACTCACGGGCACACACCCCTCACTTTTTTCGAGTTTTATGTATTTTATTTGCGAATTATCTCTTGTTTTAATGGTAAAGGGTAACATAGTGAGGAAACATGCGTGCCTGAGAAGTTCTCGATAAAATTTTTGAGGGTAGGTAAAGTCTGCTAATACGCACTAGGCCAGCTTGATGGATTAAGGCCTAATTCCTCTCAATAGTAGAAGTCCGTGTCTAGAAGTGGGACAGTATATAATAAGGGGCTGATATTATCATGATTATATTATACATTATTTTAATTATAGGGCTTAGATATTAGGTTGACCTAATATGTGGAAGCGTCGGTTCTAATTAGTGGAAGGATTGCACTCACTTACCATTAGCGAGCGATCTAGAGTGTTTGTCTAAAAAAGGTAATTTCATATGCTTTTTAAGGCTGTGACTGAGGAAGAAAGGCTCATGTTGGACAGCCTTATGAAACCGAAAGTTCTAGCGTGCGTCGAAGAGTTTGGACTTAAGGACTTCAGTATAGAGGACATAAGGAAAGACCATGAAATAGACCCTTGTTTATTGCAATGTTTCCTTAAAAAAGCTGAAGTGGTGAGAACTCTTTTTTTTTTAACCGACCTAAATAAGGTGGAGGTTATCAATTCTATATGTTTTTTTTAATGTTTGTTACCTCAGAACTCAGTAATTTAATAACGGATTTGGAAAATATTTTTTTAATTTTAAAAGATATACTTTAAGTATGGTTACATAGAAACATAATATCGGTTTATAAGTTTGTACTTTAAACTAAAATAACTGGAATAATTAGTGAAAGTGTGAATTTCACTTTCATGTGACTTTCTGTAGTGTTGGGTTTGGTGAGATCTATTTCTTATATGTTATATCCATAGCATCACACCTTTTCTCTTTTTCAAAGGTAGGCAGTAACACCTTAGTGCGATATTTGTGCCGAGAGCGCAATACCGCAATCGAGATAGCATATTTCTTACTAACACAATAAAGCAAAAAGTAAAAACGTTTTAATACAATTTAATCGCCTTTATAAACCACTAAAAACCAAAAATGAATTATCTAACATTATCATAACTAGTGTATAACTGGTTACAAGTTTTGGAGTTAAGATATTTTCTTAATGTACCAACCTATGAACTTTAGTAGAAACTAAATTATTATTAGTAAAATACGTTCTGGAGACCGTTTTTTAAGGAAAACGTAAAACATAAACATAATGCGGAAAATTGAATTAATATAATTTACTTACAAGTTTGCACAAAAGCCTTGTTGCACGAGTCAAACTCACACTTGTCCGGTATTTTATATTTACAATCGTCAAACTTTGCAAATATCACATCTTAAATTATTATAATTCTTTTATCTTAAGATATAACAGTATTGAATTTCCTCGTTTAGTAGTAGTAGCAGTTGTTTGGTAGTAGTCAGTTTGATTCCCTGGTCGATGAACACTCGTTGGTTCGCCAGCCAATCAGGCTTAATAACTAAGCTGAGTAATAACTCGAACATGCGTGAAGTGTTTCAGCCGAACCCACATTGAGTCGGTAAAGGAAGAAAATCTGTTTTAGTATTTTTAATTCGCTCGATGGCGTGTTGTATGCAGTAAGATCGACATGCTATTCTTGAGTTCACTCCCCGGACCGGGTAAAATTACAGTAAGACTTTCTATGAAAAAAAAAATATTTTTTAAAGTCTAACATTCGCGTAAACCAAAAACATTAAACAGTATACTTAGCGTAAACATAAGAACTCGTTAAGATTTTTTGCTTAGCATTAGCAGCAGTGTGTAATTGTACTTGCAAAATAGCAATAGACTTGTTGCTTATTACAGGACACATAACACAGCTAGCGAAATGCGAGTTAAAAACGAGTAATATCATATATTTTAATTTTAGTTTGTAGATGGAATGATAAATTTAGAAAAGGCCGATGAAACCTTGCGAGAAGTCATAAATGATGAAGATGAAGTTGAACAAATTATGGAGAAGGGAAAAGAGTGCGCTGACGAAGGTAATATCTTCAAAATACTGGATAGTAAGACGATATGCTAGTAGCGAGTGTTAGGCACCACAGTAATATATATAAGTCGCCAAGTAGCATTGTGTTAGCACCTTTGTATTCCGGTTTTAAGGACACGCTGTCTAATTAATTGCTTGGTATTATGAGACTTTACATATTATTCATGTCGCAGCCTGACGAGCGCAATGCAGTACCATGTGATTCTAAGTTTGGCAACTGACTATGGATAATGGATAGTTGTGTCACTTATGATTAAGCGAATGAATTGGTTGTTTCTTTTATTAGCACAATAAAATAAACATTATATTACTGGAAATCTATATAATCTAATGCTCAGGCAATGTATAGAATGCCTGAAACGTTCATCTAACAATCAACCTAACCTAACTAACTTGTGGATTTCTATGACATAACGTTTTCAAAGCCCAAAGAGCATGCCGAGTACATCATAAAACACCATCTATGTTCTATGTTGAAGGGCTCCTCTTTCCGCACTTAGCCCGTAGCAAGTCGAGCCGTTGTGCGTAAGATAAAACATCATCATAGTAACCTATTTTATTTGTTCGTCATTTTATAGGCAAGTAGGTAATACTTACATAACATTGATAAATACAGAACAATATCAATTTAATTTGTACGTTGCCAGTACCTATGTAAAGTATGTGATGGAAAATTAATTTTTAAATTCACTTTTGAAAATCAATGGCCAGTCTCACAAGTAACATACTTAAATTATAAGAATAAGTATAAATAGTTAAAGTTACTGTAACATCAACCTTATTGAACACAGATTATTTTAATTTTACCATAAATTTTGTTGAGAAAAAGATTCTCAGTAAATATTTTGAAAAATATTCATAATATTTTATATAAGTATAGAATAGGTATTGTATAAAATACCTAAATTATACCTATACATTGCTGGTGACATATATAAGGGAATTTTTAATAATAATAATAATTACTCAACTTGCGCTAAATGGCAGAATTACTTTGGTTTATTGTGTACTAGGTGCTGATGGCAATTCCACATACATGTAGGCGTAATATCTAGCGCATATATATTTAACCAAGACATTGACTATCTATGCGCCAGAGTTCATCCGAACCACTTCAGCGGTTTCCGCCTTTAATTCTTACTAAAACTTACGCTATAATTAATAAGTTTTAATATTTTCCAGCAAATGGAAGCGATGTGAGTGGTGACGACGAGGACTGTGCAAGGGTCGCAATATTCCACAGTTGTCTAAGGGAGAAGAACGGATTGGTAATTTTTTTTACTACCCATGGTTCATTATCAAACGATTTTTTCCATGAATTGTGAATAAACTGTCAATAAGATTAAACGCTATAAGAGTTAAATTACTACTAACGTCACTGTAGATAAAGCCGGTCGTAGACAATTCAATAAAGCTATAAAATTACATAAAGTGGACAACTTAGTTTACATAGTACGCGGTCTGCACACACCGATGATAGAAAATATATCACCTATGCGACTTATGCTACATTAATTTAGCCTAGTTCTTGGTCTGCAACCGGCGTAAGAGTTGCCGCCACATAATCGTATAAAGTTTAAGCCACAAGACTCATAATTTAGGTCAATGTGACAGTTTTTTTACTGTTACTCACAATTAAGAATTATCAATGGATCGATAGAAATAACTTATTTTATCATCATGCAATGTTTACAAACTCAACATTATGTCAAAGACATGTTAAAAAAAATTTAGTTGCTTTTTAAGCATGTTTGTAAATTTGTCACGTTCTGTCATTGTAAGTAATGGATGTGTTTACAAGTTATAATTAGTTTAGTATATTATTTTAATGGATTCTAGGGATTTTTCCTTGTTAAAAGTTACTTTTTTACCTCATTACGTTTTAAATTTGAGGTTTAAGTGTGCTCAATGGTTTTCAGTATACTTTATCTAATTATACTGGATCATTTTAACATTGCGTTATTAAATGCACCACTTATTTATCTTCGAAAATTACACGTTACAATAAGGTAGTCGAACCGTAGATGTAAAATAAAATATTGTAAGTTTCAAACGAAAGCTGTATCAATCAAAAGTAATTATAATTTTACACGAAAGAAAGAAAATCATAAATATATTTATTTACATAGCAATTTAAGTCGTAAATATACTCACGGGCAACCCATATTCGCACTGAACTATAAAATGATCAAAAATCATAAAAGTGAAACGGGTTTTTTTGTGAAAATAGTCGTTATTCATGGATGAGTTTTGGCACAATGTTATCAGATGTAAAGACAATTATGTGACTTAATTTATTGACGCAACCTCAAAATTACTTCGTACAATCGGTTACATATTTGTTTGTATTTTTAATTTCCAATTCTTTTAATACATTATAACCTTATATGCTACAGATGATTTTTTAAAGCCTTACCATTTATCGACATTAAAATGTGCTTTATTTATAAATTCTGCTCTTCTTTTACAGTTTATGGCGACTTCTTGAATGAAGATACCTACTTGAAGATGAGTTATAACTCAATGGCCTATATGTTAATAATCACGTGTGCAATATATTGAATTATTCATTATATTTCTTGTTTTCACTGTTCTACCTACTGCCTGGTTAAATACAAGCTGTTGTTTTGCATCCGCGCCATGTTGGAAGAGTCTATTGTAATGGTTACACATAATCATCTAATAATAAATGTAAGTCCTACCTCTAACTGGAATCCGAATATGTGATTTAAATTATTTTACAATGATTTAGAATTGACCCCCACGTACATGTGAGAATAGGATCCCTCGGTAACGCGAATAGTTCACACACTCACACGAACGAGACCAGCTATTTGTAGTCGTCGCGCGGCCTTTCTAAGCACTTTGTGTGTGTGTGTGTGTTTGTTGTGTGGCGCGAAAATCATCAATGCCACACGGGCTGAGTTCGGGGTGATTGCCATTTCACGGGTTGTTTTATTTTTAATGATAAAATTATTTTTAAAAGTGTAATTTTCGGTATTTATTTTTTCATTGATTCGTGTTCTATAAGTGGAGTATACCAATGACCTTAAATATGGCGGGGATGCAAAACAACACCTTGTATATACAACGTGTACCTAAATTATTCTACTCACAAAATATTTAACTTCTGTCTATTTTATAATAATTATAAGCCGACCAAATACAAAATTCACATTCTAATATATGCTCCCAAATTAATGGTTACAAAATCAGTACCAAGTGTTTACATTCTATTCCGTCTGCTGTTTGGCCATAAAATTTCATTCAAGAAACGCGCTTTATTTTACCATTTGTGTTAATTTTGATGGTCGATTAATTAACGCCTGTTAAATAAAAAAAAAAACTGGATATAAAGATGTCAGAGTAACATAGGTTCAAAACTTAAAAGGATTTAGTCGTGGTTAGCTTTTTGTAAAACAACTGAATTATGTTGTTTTGTCTTTGTGTACAATGACCTTGTCTTTAATGTTCGCAGTGCAAGATCTAAAGTTTTAAACATTAAATTTATTAACTTATAGTTCCAAACTTATTTTAGTTTATGCCTATTTAAAAGTATTAGGTATTTGCACCTTTACTTTATATTAAGTAAATATTTAGTATTTATATATAAGTATTTATTATGGAACATAACATTTTCCTTATTGTTAGGACACATAATTCGCCGGGTAATTCTGGGACAAATCGTCGAAAATATATATGGGTTTTCAAGTTGTGTATCCAATAGGTTACAAAATATTATGTGTGCTAATTAGATAGGTAACCGATAACGTGACAACAGCAACCTTAAATCAAAATTTTTTTACGCATTCTATTCAATTAAAATGTAACTATGCATTATGCAATAAATGACGTTGTGATTAGAACCAGTAATAATTGCAAGTAGCTATAGATTTAGTGCTAGTCAAAATTCTACAATTTAAATAAAAACAAACTTGTTGTATGCTTAACAAATTTATTAGAATTGGATTACAATTTAATTACTTCATGTATATATACGCAAATTTAATTAATAAACAAAAGAACTCGTTAATTTCGTCCTTAAACCATTTCCTTGATACACTTGCAACAGGTAGAATTGTTTTTTGATTAAAAATCAAAATTGAATCCAAACTAGAACAAAACAAAACTTATGTTTCAATAATGGAATCAAAATGTGTCGGGTATTAACTTTCGAGGCGGTTTAAAATTCTATTGACAAAAATATGTCATTTCATTGCATTTCCTATCTAGGGGAATCAAAATTGTGTAATGCTGAAATGCTTCGTGTTGAGTGTTGGGGTGTCAATTAGAACACGGGGTTCGGAACACAACCATATATTGCACGTATAAATCAACATAAAACGGGCAATTACAATTAAATTATCCATAAGACATAGGCGCGCGCGCGTGTCCCGTTCTCGAGTGTCGTCGCCGGACGCTAGCGGCGAGGAGTGCGGTGACGGAGGGGACGGCACGGGAACGAGGCATAGTGCATACGCTCGGTTCGGACAGTGCTATAAGCCGGGTTTAGATGTACGTAACTTACGTTCGCGTTACAACCTCCCCCTCTGACCTGGAAAAGCGCCCTCGCTCCAAGGTCAGTATTTTCTCGGCCTACCGCGCTTCCGTTTCTCGTTCACCGGCGGCTGAATGTCACCTACGTATGGGGTCAACTGGGATACGTGGTACCTACCTAACACTTCACCACTGCTTATCCGCTCTAACACGTAGGTTGTCGGACTCGCTATATTCTTAACGCGATAAGGTCCGTCTCGCCGGGGTATGAACTTCGGTGTCTGCCCACGTAACGCGTCGTTGCTCCCTTGAGTCTTGAGTAAAACATAATCCCCTGGGGCGTACTCAGGTGCGGGGCGTCGGCCTTCATCCGCATGACGCTTCTGGCTCGCTTGTGCTTTTTCGTGGACCTCCCTCGCTTCGTACAACACCGTTGATAAGTGGCGTAGGTAAGGCGTGAGGCTGGTTACAGCGTTATCGTTTTCGACGATGTGGCGCATGTCGGCGATAACGTCAGCAGGTGCGCGCATCTCACGTCCAAAAGTGAGGAATCCTGGTGAGTGACCCGTACTACATGTCACAGCCGAGTTCATGGCAAAGCGTATTGCGGAGAGATGTACGTCCCAATTCCGATGATCCTTGCCAACTAAAATGGCGAGTTGCGGTTTCAAGTCACGGTTTTTTCTCTCTACCGGGTTAGCTTGTGGATGGTACTTAGGTGTAAGAGACTGACTTATGCCAAACGAATGACATACTTGCTGCATAGTCTCGCTAATGAATTGTACCCCATTGTCGCTTATGACTCGCCTAGGTACTCCGTATCGTAGAAACACTTCCTCTACCAGGACCTTGGCGCACTCTGTACTCGTCGCCTTCTCCAACGCGAATAACTCTATCCATCGCGAGCATGTGTCTTCTACAATAAGGACCCATTTCTTCCCGTTAGGCGTCGCTGGTAATGGTCCGAAAAGGTCAACAGCGACAACTTCAAATCGTCGGTTAGGAGCTGGAGTTTGCAGCAGCCCAGCCGGTTTCCGATTATCGGCCTTGTACCTCTGGCATTCGACGCACTTCTTGATATGCGTGGCGATACTTTGCCTCATTCCAGGCCAATAGTACTTAGCCCTTATCCTAGCCAGTGTTCGTTCGACTCCAAAATGTCCAGCTGTAGGAGCGTCATGGTATTCGGCTAATATTTTGGCACGCTCGTGTTCTGGTACTACTAAACACGCGGTATCCTCGTCGCTATCGTCAGAAGCGTAACGGTATAATATGCCGTCGGATATAATAAATCCCCGGTCGGACCATACCCTCCCCCTAAATGGATCGTGGGTGGATTCAAGATCTTCGATGATCTCACGCACTTCGAGGTCTTTAACCTGGTTCTCCCGAACCTCCTTGGGATCCCTGGACGGCAAATCCACTTCGGCATAGCGGATGTCACAATCAGCTTCATCGTCGCAAGGTGGCCGTGAAAGAGTGTCGGCTATGGCATTCGCCTTACCAGGAGTATACTCTATTCGTAGATTGTAAGCCTGTAACGTCAGGGCCCATCTTGCCAAGCGACCGCTCGGTGACTTGACGGTCATAAGCCAACGCAATGGTTGGTGGTCACTCTTTATCAATACTTCCGAACCTTCGATGTATCCGCGAAATTTTGTCACGGCCCAA
This sequence comes from Manduca sexta, assembly GCF_014839805.1. Lineage (NCBI taxonomy): Eukaryota > Metazoa > Arthropoda > Insecta > Lepidoptera > Sphingidae > Manduca > Manduca sexta. The sequence continues at coordinate 4,823,518 of NC_051125.1, forward strand.
ACAACAGCTAACGCCTCTCTCTCCGTGGTGTTATAGTTTTTTTCGGCGCTATTTAATAGACGACTCGCATATTCCACGGGGCGCTCGTCGGTGCCCTCTCCTTGCATAAGCACAGCTCCGAGGCAGTATCCGCTACTGTCTGTCCTCAGGGTGAATGGCTTAGATTCGTCGGCTTGACGGAGGATTGGGGCTGAGACAAGAAGTTGCTTAATGTGGTCAAAGGCTTCTCGCTGTATGGCAACCATGTCCACTTACTGTCCTTTTTGAGAAGGTTTGTCATGGGTCTGGCCACTTCAGCGTAATTGGGGATGAATCGACGGAACCAACTTGACGTCTGTAAAAATGTCTTTAGTTGCTTGACGTTTTTGGGCGGCGGCATAGTCGAGATTGCTGCCGTTTTGTCCGGGTCGGCTTTACTTCCTCACGGGACAATCACGTGGCCTAGGAATTTAACTGATTCGCGAGCGAAACAACTCTTCTCTCGATTTATCCGAAGGTTAAAAGTCTCGAGCCTATCGAATACCGCATTCAGATCCTGGATGTGCTGCGGGAAGGACTCGGAAAGGATGATCACGTCATCTAAATAAGTCAGAAGACACGTGTTGGACAATTCCTTACTGGCTTTGAATCGATCCATAAGCCTTTGGAAGGTTGATCCTGAATTGCGCAGACCCATCGGCATGCGCTTAAACCTGAATGTGCCCAATGGGGTCACAAAGGCAGTCTTATCTCGGTCTTCGGGTTCCACGGCTATTTGATAATAGCCAGAGCGCAGGTCACACGTAGTCATATAGCTCGTGTTTTTAGCCGCGTGTAACACGTCTTCTATTCGCGGAAGCGGGTAACGGTCGGGTTCCGTCACGGCGTTTAATTTTCTATAGTCGACGCATAGTCGAACTCCACCATCTTTCTTCGTCACCAGTACGACATTTGCGGCCCACGGGGATTCGCACTCCTCTATAATATCGCCATCCAAAAGTTTCTGCAACTCTCGTTCTAAGAGCTCTCTCTTGCTTGGTGCCATCCGGTAAGGGGGTGAGGCGATCGGTTCTTGCCGCGTGTCGACTTTTATGCGGTGCAAAGCGTAGTCCGTCGGAGACCCTTGTTTCGCAAATCTATCGGCTCTGTTTATAAGAAGCTCGTTTAATCGGGTCCTCTGATCCTCGGTTAGGCTGGTACCCTCGTCTTCTCTCAACATAAGTTTCGACACATCCATCTTCATCAACGTCGGTTCATCGCAAGCGGGTAATTCGTAATGGGTAGCAAATGGATATCGACGTCGTGTGCAATCACTAAAACTCCACTTATTCTGTGGTAAATCCAACAGAATCTTGGCCTTCCTTATAAAATCTCTTCCCAATAGGGTACGCGTCTCCGCCTCGGGGAGCACTACAAAAGTTGTAGGTACGTCGCGGCCCATCAAGGTAACAATAGTGTTATATTCGTGTACGGTACGAATTTGTTGTGAACCGTCGGCAAGGCTAAACGTAAGTAATATGCGCTTGAATTCGACACCTGCATTAACAAAGATTCGATGCAACATAGGACCTGCGATCGAATGCGTGGCTCCCGTATCTAACATCGCGATTCCTTGACGGCCGGCAATGAGAACCGGGACCAAAGGTTGCGCGTCTTTAAACTCGTTTACGTGTACACTCTGGAATTCCGAATTATTACCACTTTGCACATTTTTACACTTAGGACATTTTGAACGTACTACGCCCAGTTGACCACACCCGTAGCAGTGCAACTGTGTTTTTACGTCTGAACGGCTAGACTTAATTTTCCGACACTCGTCGACGGTGTGTCCAAACAATTTACAATAACTACACCTAGGTCGCGAGCGTTTGTAATCGTTACTTTTACTAAAATCGGTGCCCATATTACCGGCAACGGTTCCTGGAGGGTTAATTAGGGTACCTGTGACCTTTGAAGGGTTAACACTCACGTTCGCGGGACCGACACTCCGGCTTACAACACTATTCGAACCAATGCCATGCGAGGTTGTAGGAAGGTCTGGGGTACGTGGCAAGGATTCCTGGACATTGGAATTGGAAGGATAAGCACTTACCTCCGCCAGCGATTCTTCGACTAACCTGGCCTTAGCGACAAGCTGCTCGAGCCCGTTCACGTCGTCGCGTGACACTCTTTTGCGTATTTTCCTACTTAACAGTCCATACACTATATCTACACACATTTGTTGTGGCACTTCGTATGGCAGTTTTGCCAATAACGCACGCACTTTTGATATAAACGCGTCGGCACGTTCGTTTTGTTGCGCACTCGCGAAAATGTCTCTAAAAATTTTATGCGCGGGTCGCGGCACACCGAACGATCCTCGAAGTCGTCGCAGGGCATCCTCCCACGATGATACGGACGCCTTAACTCCTTGCCACCATATAGCGGCCTCGCCCGTCAGCAGTATCGGCAGACCCTTGACCGCATGTTCATCACTCACGTTAGTGCATTCTTTGTACACCACAATCGCGTCTATGAATGCTTCAAGAACATCCGCATTTTTCGTCGACCCGTCGAAGCGCGCCGTGCACTTCGCGAAATTTCCGTTCGCGGCGTGTGAGTCCGGCGGAGGGGTCGGTGTACTCGGTGTCTGAAACTGGTCTCTGTTCGAGAAGAGCTCCTGCATAAGCTGTCGATTCGCTTCAGCTTGACTGCGCGTGATGCCGGCGACAAGCGCTTGCAGCATACTCTCAGTAATTGTCATTACCGGTTCATTACTTTGCTGCTCATCATCTATGTCCACCGCTGGGGAGTCGTCCTGTTTCCCGTGTCGTTTAGGCGGCATAATATCCGTTGCCGGGGCTCGCTTGACGACGAAAACTTGAAGTCGAAAAATGGACTCGCCCGAATTTACAAAATGGTTGTGCCCGCAAGTTGGGCGTCACTGTAATGCTGAAATGCTTCGTGTTGAGTGTTGGGGTGTCAATTAGAACACGGGGTTCGGAACACAACCATATATTGCACGTATAAATCAACATAAAACGGGCAATTACAATTAAATTATCCATAAGACATAGGCGCGCGCGCGTGTCCCGTTCTCGAGTGTCGTCGCCGGACGCTAGCGGCGGGGAGTGCGGTGACGGAGGGGACGGCACGGGAACGAGGCATAGTGCATACGCTCGGTTCGGACAGTGCTATAAGCCGGGTTTAGATGTACGTAACTTACGTTCGCGTTACAATTGTTAATTATTTGTTTTAAAAGACACATGTTTACCTGCGTTATTCCCTTGGAGGTGACAACTTTTTTGGAACAATGGGCGTGAACGTATTTTTTATAAATATATAAAGCATGTAATGGAAAACATAAGATAGAAAAAAAAAAACTTATATTGTCACTAGACAGATATTACCGTTGTTATTGCGAAAGATGATGGTCCGTTATGTATATTAAAATTAACATTATCTACTGCCTAGCAATAAATTGTATGGTATAAATACCTGTTTGGAGTTTTGAATGAGACATTGGAATGCTAGTTTCGCCCGTTCGCAACCTTTTTGCCCATCGCTTACGCTTTCTTCGTTAACTGAAAAGATTTTTTTAAGATAATGAACAATTTGTCTTTTTTTTAATTGGTAACTGCTATAAGCTGACCCGACAGACGTTGTTCTGTCTTAACTATGAATTTTCACTGCGCACTGTGTCAAGCGCTGACAGTTATTTCCAACAGCTGACAGTTATGTAAAATTAATATTGTTGTTAAATTTTCTTAAATTTTTTCAAAATTTTCTAATGATCCGCAAAACTTCCTTAATTTTTTCCTTCATACGAACCTTCTCCTGACAATTATTAACACAATAAAAAAAGAATTAGCGGAAGTATTCCATCCCGTGTGATGCGATGATCACGGGAAATAAAGATTTTATATATATAGATATTAACAAAAACGATTGCCATGATTGATAATGACGCATGAGTCGTATGTAAGATATTAATTATCAATATTTATGTTGATCTAATTCAATTCAAATTTTGCTTAAATTTTAAAAAGTTATTACTCTAATGAAGCAACAAGAAAATCCTTTTTGTTATTCTAGTAGGTATGATATCATAGTAGGTACTTATGTAAAGATTATGATTATAAATAATTTACCTTTATCACACACAGCAATAAATTGTTCATAATTCTTTAATTCAGTTTCGTCATCGAAGACTTTTGTTGCTTTTTCTGTTGCAGTTTTTTTCGACACTAACCCTTCGTCATTAAACTGCGCAAAGAAATAATTAATTAAGGCGATACCTCAAGGTCCATTTTCATACATTTTGTTTCGGCTTTAATCTGGGTAACTAAACAAGTATTGGCAAGTAAAGAATTTAAATTCACGTCTAGTTAGTGATTAGTTCTCGCAGTTGAAAGAAAAATGTAAAATAATTAATAATCATGGATATTTCTGCCTTTAAAATTTCGTCATATTAAATTTTAAAGGCCGAAATATCCATGATTATTAATTATTTTTACGTTTTTCTTCAACTGCGAGAACTAATCACTAACTAGACGTGAATTTAAATTCTTTACTTGCCAATACTTGTTTAGTTACCCAGATTAAAGCCGAAACAAAATGTATGAAAATGGACCTTGAGGTATCGCCTTAATGAAATTATAATTAAGCAGAGCACTAAATTGGTAACCTTTTTTACTTATAATTATTTATTTACTTACAATTCCTGCTTTATTAAATACGCAAGCAATAAAGCATCCTGCGTTTGCACCGTTGGGAAATTGTTTATTTCTAAAAGACCTAACATCTTCTATCGTAATAGGGTTTTTTAGAATACATTCTGTGCCGATTTCAATTAATTCCTCTCGTATATGAAGCCTTTGCTTTTCAGTTATTCCCTGTAAAGCAACAATACATTAAAATTGATGTGGCACAAATCACAGTTATTTATTAAATTAGTTACGAAAAGAATAACCTTTTAAGAATCACACATTTATTCTTGAGCATACAAATGACTACGATAGACTAGTTGGGAGCGGAACGAACTGTCATAACGAAAGGCCGTAGGTTCAAAACCCAAGGGCCTGCCCTCTGACTTTTCTGTAGTTATGTGTGTATTTTTTATTAATTATTTCTTGCTTTAACGGCGAAGGAAAACATCGTAAGGAAACCACTATACCTTAGAAGTTTTCTATAAGAATTTTGAGGGTGCGTGAAATCTGGCCTAGGCCAGTGTGGTAGAATAAGGCCTCATCCCTTTCAGTAGTAGAGGAGGCCTATGACCAGTAGTGTGACGGTATATAATACAGGGCTGATATTATTATCTAAATATAATATCAAAATACTTACTAAAACACATTTCAAAAGACTTATTGTAATAACAAAATAAATGATTCTTTGCGACATGTTTAATTTTTAAAACCGAGTTTTATGGAATTTCGTAAATGTTTACGGCGAATTCAGAAACACATTACTTTTATACTAAACAAAAATACCAAAAACAATGACCATATCCTGAATGACTATTGTAGACATTGTCTAAGCGATTACATGGGGTAATCGATTAATTATTCTATTGAAACACGAAACAGGTAATATGCGTGACACTACTATCTAAACTTTGGAAGCTTCTATTTCTTAGGGTTCCATACTTCAGAAAGAATCCTTATAGATTCACTTCGTCGACGCCTGTTCGTCAATCTGTCAAGACCGTGTTTCTAAGGAACGCGTAGAAGTATAAAGTCGAATTTTATATCATATACTTGGCTCTACGGTCTCTTTCAGCTGGGAACATATCCAACTTGTCGACGCGGTCAACAGTTATGATCGTTTATGTTGCATATTTTGCGATTTCACAAGGGAATCAAACCTATGGGGTACTTCCCGTGTACCTAGAACCATGAAATTTGTCAAGAAGCAATGTCTTACAACACATGTAAGAGAAAAGATCTAATAACCGTAAATATTTAATAACAAAAAAACTAATTTACTATTACAAACATTATTTGCAATTGTTGTAATAACCGTATCTAGGGATCAAACGGAAAAGTTAAGTTTGTCTAGTTTTAACTTACATATATACTAAGACTAGCTTTTGCTCGCGGATTCGCCCGCTTGAAGGAGTTTTCCGGGATAAAAGTCCACTGTATGATAAAAGTCTTGCTACATATTTTCCCGGTACTGATAGGTTCAAACTAATTTTATCTCCATGGGGGTTGAATTTATCAAAATCCTATTTAAGCGAACGTCTTCATCATAGTAGCTCAAATCTTCAATTTCAGTTCAATCAGTCGAAAATATAAGAAGATTTATACAAACTTTCATCCACTATTTTATCCCCTTAGGGGTAGAATTGATCAAAATCCTTTCTTATGAGATGCCTACGTCATAGTAGCTTTATGCATGCAAAGTCTCAGCCCGATCGGTTTAAAATTGACAAAGTTTCATACAATCTTTCATCCCCTATTTTATCTCCTTGGGGGTACAAATTATAATCAAAATCCTTTCTAAGCGGATGCCTGCGTCATAGCATCTACCTGCATGCCAAATTTCAGCCCGATCCGTCCAGTGGTTTGGGCTGTGCGTTGATAGATCACTGTGTCAGTCAGTTAGTCACCTTTGAGTTACATATATTTAGATACCTTACGTACAGAACCTTCGACTGCTGGTATATTTTTATACTTCACAGGTGTTTTTTACTGATCTTATTTCTCATTTCATAATGTAATAGGACCACGAGTTTAGTCTATATAAAGAAAAATCTGTTGCCACATATGTGTAAGGGCATTACTTAAGGGCTGGACAATTTTGGCTGGTTCCTTTTTGTTGTGTTCCTAATTATCAGAACAAGGTTGTTGTTGTTGTATCAAAGATTGATTCAGAATATTAATAGGTGAGGTTGATAATTTAGGTGATATTCTTTCGTACACGCTAATTTCCGTAATCGCCAAACCGCTTTCAATGAAAGTTTTGTGAGCGGTTAGCCTGTCCAGCTTGAATCACAGCAGAATTGTAGACCCGATAGGAGGCGCTGTTGTCGAGACCTAAAACATGAAAGTTAGTTTACATAAAATGTTGTCTGTGGGCGGACAACGTGTGCCGGGCCTACGAATACCATGTTTATTTTTTAAGTAAACGTAAATAGCTTTATATGTATATTGGTGTGTTTGATACCCTAATAAACCGAGGAATTATATTTAACATATTTGTAAATTTCGAACTGATAATGAGCTAAAAATCACAAATAACCCCATCGGATCCAGTCATTCCATTATATTATATTTTGGAATATACATCATTTATTTTGGCATCGTTTTACTAAAAAAAAACAAAAACTTATCTTGATAACACTTTACAATAAGCTACTTGAATCGTATATGTAAAATATTTTTTTTTAGTTTTCAACAAATAAATGTGCATAAAAAGTAATTTTAATTTATCATGGACTAATGCCACTATTACTACTTTAAGAGAATTCGCCGTAGCGGCGATAAAAAACCAAGGCAGACATTTAATTAATATTTGTGGAATAATAGTAATAGTAGTAATAGTAATAATAGTAATAGAGGTGAATGAACAAATTATTTATTTATACGACATATTTATTTCTTCTTACTGCAGAAGACGCCGTATGCTATTGTTATTGATAATGTAATAATAACCATTTATTATTATTATTATATTCGCTTGCGACATATCTTTTATACCATGAGGTTATGTTACATTTCTAAGCGAAAGGCAAAAGATTACTGCGTTCATTCACCTTATCACCTTGAAGTCGTAAGCCAGAATCAATAATCAATCAATATATTAAGTTATTATTACTTTCTGGAATTGAACAGCGATCGTCCATAAGTACTCAGTAGTATGTACACTGCATTTAAAAAAATCGAATATCAATCCTTTTCAAATTAAGAAAATAAAAATCGAATTGTAAGAATACGTAGATTGTTAGTGGTATTATCTATTATACATTTTCTTGTTTTTTTTTTTATAAATGTGGGCAAGTTTACTGTGCGAGTGACCTCTGAACTCCATATTTTATTTATTTTATTAGGTCCACTAACGGTTTTTACATTATCTTATATTATAATCAACCGTAATTAACATCGTCGGTATGCCAATAGTTCTTCGATAAATCCAAACTACATTTCATTTTTTGTGAGTTTGATTCATTTATTTAATTTGGCTGGTTTTATTCCGATAAATAGTCGAAAGGTTATTTCTGTTCACAAAGAGCTAAATAGTACTATTGATAGATGTATTAGTACCATAATGCGTGAAACACGAGTAAGCAATAAAAATAAAGTGTTATAAAGATCGGCATCATATCGTCCATTGAAATTATGAAGTGATTAAACAACTTCAAAGGTAATTTTACAAAAGAACCATCTACTTGTTAAGAACTATTAGCAAACAAAAGTCAATACAAGAAATAGGTGTGCGGATCACGAAATATCACGTGAAGCTAAAATCATTAGTGGAATTAAAACCAACTGATGAAAGTAAGTTGTTCAAAAATCCAGAATTTTGTAATAATTTAAAAATAAAATTGCTTTCACCTATTTTAGTATTTCAAATGAGTATATTAGATACGAAAAAGCAATTCTCTAAAATAAAACTATTTTGCGGATATTATCGCGGTTTTAGTATTATAATTTACTCAATTCTTAAGCAATTCTCTAGCCCGATCTAACGTTGTCAAATATTTTCGACCTGTTTATTTTCGCAACTTTGTCGTTACAAGATTTAAGTTTCCAAGAAACAGATACTTATTTTTCTAAACAAGTCTAAGGTTAAAACATGCGATGTTAAACGCACTGGTAGTTTAACAAGAAATAAAAAGTTATCGAAGCTAAAAATAAATTCAAAAAAGACTCATAATTATTACCAATTAAGTATCATGCATAATTATAACAATAAGAAATACAAAGAATAACAATATTACAAGACCAATAATCAAAATGTTTTTTGTTGTAATACTAGTTTTTGTAACCATGTAAGACCTTTGTACTCATTGTTCAATGATGACCACATTTAAGTTTTCCTTGTTATGCAATTATATTGTTACAATTAACCCAATTACCTTCTACATGAACCTAGAAAAAACTTAGTAAGTATATTATTTCATAAATATGATTTTTATTACTGAAACATAAGTAATATACATTTTTGAAATTTATATTTAAAAAATTGACTACACTTAATCAGAATGTACTACGTTAGTACAATTCAACAAGAAAGCTTTCTTGTACAGGATATTTGTTGTATAAAGGATTTATCTTTCGAATTAACATGGGTTATGATAATTTGACAAAGTGAGCAGTAACGCTGGCTTAAAATCCTAGACCAAGTGCCCCCGGTTTCACATCCCGAATCAAGTCAAACAATTTGGCGCTGTTACACCCTCGTGCCTTAGAACGCACCATAAAGCTGGTAGGACTGCGCCAGATCTCGCTTCCCTAGTAACACCCTTAGACATTTTTTCCCGGGTCAAACTTTAACTCCAGGACAAGGACATAGGTCCATATTTTATCTTAATTCATTTAACTGTTATTATGACTAGTTCTACTAAATATACATTTATATTTATATTATTAATTAATATCGAAGTTGTCTAAACACATTTGTTAGACAATACAGAAGCTGCAGACAGCAAAATTGATTTATTTACGTTATACGACACAAAAGTCATGACTTTTGACATTCACGGAATCAAAGGACCGTGTAGCAGTAAAAGCCAGAAAAAGTCGTTAGCTTTTGTCAAAAAAAAATTATGACTTAATTTTTAACAACGCATTGTAGTTTAAAGTGTGAATCATTATGTTAATTACATCTCCGTTGTTACTTGACGTAAGTTTAATATATAAACGGAGCCAAAGGATTCTGAAGCCAGATCAAGCCGAACTAACTTAGGAGCAACATCTGTGTAAATAAATTATAAACATGTCTGTGATTTCATTCTTTGTATTGTGTTTTGGTGTTTTCGCCGTTAGCGTCGGTGTAAGTATTCGTTTTTTGAAGATTATTTATGCTTTGGTTTACAGGACTGTTGTTATCTTCGTTTATGTTGTTTATATTTTCTTTTAGTTAGGCTTTTTAGGTCTAAGATCATGGTATTTTTGGGCTTTGTTTATAGATCTAGATAGCATAAAGCGAGGCTAAGCTTAGGCTTTAGAACGGACGCATCGCGCGCCGCTCCTTGATCGATCTAGATGCATTTACTTTAATTGTATTTTATATATAGGTAATTAAGGACTATAATTTTATTAGCCACTTTCTTCTATCTTCCTTAGTTCTTGGAAAGTGTTTATACTACATTGATTTTAGTGTCAATATATGTAATAGAGTCATCATAAAATATTATTCGTCTCAAATGTTTTGTTTGTAACTAGTATCCACTATATATGATATTTACATTTTTTTTTCTTTCCGAACGAGCTGATTTCCAAGGCTATTTTATATTTTTTTTTTTTTATATTTACGAGATTACTGTGTGTACCTCAAAGATGATATTATTTAATGTTCTGACTCTTAACCTACTATCTGATATATTATAGGCATCGGTTAATATTATTAAACTCTAGATTTATCCTGAGACTATGCTCGTTTGTTTATCTTACCTAGTATAAAAGTCCCACATTCTATTTTTTAACCCAGTACAGTATCTATCTGTAATTTTAACCAAATTCGTTATCGTCGTTTATTATATTATTTTTTTTATATCTTAAACTTGTATAATTATTAGCTTTTGCTCGTGGCTTCCTCGAGTTTTCCGGGATAATTTTTTTTTTCGACTTACTTGATATGTATCGTTATATTATGACCAAATTACACAAAATCATTATAAATTGTACCCTATGTGCATTTTTGATGTATAAGCAATATAACTATAAAGTTTCATCCAAATCCGTTCAATAGCTTTTTCGTGAAAGAATAACAAACATACATACATCCATCCTCACAAACTTTGGCATTTATAATATTAGTAGGATAATATCATTGTAATAGGGAAATTCATTTATTTTTTTAATTTTAGGCTGTCAGTGAGAATGAGAGAAACCAAATCAGCCAATCAATTCTTCCTCACATCGTCAAGTGTTCACAAGAGTACGGAGTCTCTGAAGGCCAAATCAAGGATGCGAAGGAGTCCGTCAATCCTCTTGGCCTCAACCCTTGCTTCCTTGGTTGCGTTTTGAAGAGTGCCGGTATTGTAAGTATATTTAACGTATACCGCCATATTTAGTCAAAATAATAAATGAGAATTTCATAAACAAGTTTAAAGACGTACAATAAATATACCTTTGATCCTTTTATCATCGAAGGGTAAGCAGAGGCGTAACATGTGCACTCACTTTTCGGTTTTATGACGTAACATAGTTAAAAGTCATCTTAAATTATATATACCCTTTATTCGGTAAAAGCGAAAAAAGGGTATATATTATAAAGCGGCGATAGCCTAGTTGGGTGTGGAACGGACTGCCAAGACGAATGTCTGCAGGTTCAAACCCAAGGGCACACACCTCTGACTTTTCTAAAAATCATGTGTGTATTCTTTGTGAATTTATCGTTCGCTTTAACGGTGAAGGAAAACATCGTGAGGAAACTTTTCTATAGGAATTTCGAAGGTGTGTGAAGTCTACAAATCCGCACTAGGCCAGCGTGGCGGACTAAGGCCTAATCCCTCTCAGTAGCACAGGAGGCCCGTGCTCAGCAGTGGGCAAGTATATAATACTGGGCTGATATTATCATATTATTACTTTTCGGTATAAATAGGTCTCTATTCCGTTTAATGACGTTATAGAGGAAAACATCTTAATTGATTTATACGCCGTTTTATATAAAGAGATGTTTAAACAAAATGGGTTTGAATGCTCTTTATCTCATAAATAGGTACATGTATATTATTGAAATATGTTTAGGCGACGCAAAATAAATAAACTTGTGATAGATTTAGCAGGCAGATTAAAACGTGATATAATTGGGTTTAATCTACAAACTGACAAATTACTTGATAAAGTCTACAGATCTTACAATTTCGTCTATCAAGAAATGTAGCAATATTCATAAATGTATTTTTTATGTGTTTGCAATGGAAATGTACTAAGTGGCCTTTAGTTCGACTGGTTTATTAATCTTATTATGTACCTACCTACTTATATAGAATTAGTTGCATAACCTCTGTTCTGGAAATCTTTGCTACTCACTTTAAAGCTGTTGTATTGTTTCTATAGATTGATTAATAATTGTATCATTGTTATGGCTGCTTGTGTAAAAACATTCTATACGAGACTTTCCCGCCCTCACACCCACCACTACAACTCCTGTAAGCCAGGATCAGCAGTGGCACGCATTTTATGACACCGAGCAATGAAGCTCGGCGAGTCTCAGGGAAAACTAATATGTCATTATCCCGCACCGAAATTAATCAAATAGAAAGATAGGGAGGAGTAGGAGTTTTAGATTTTTCGTAATGATTTTTAAAAATTTAGGAGTTACGAAAATGGTTTTCTGTTATTTCAGATTGACAAAAATGGATTATTCGACGTTGAGGCTACAAAAGAAAAAAGCAAGAAGTACATTAGTAGTGAAAAAGATGTCACCAACTTCGATAAAATTATTAAGGACTGTACTGAAGGTGAGTGAAGTGTACTATATACTTAATGTTATGCAAAGCCCATTGCACAGTATAGCATATTTGGAAAATATGTATACTGTATTTGTTTCCCTTTTATATATTTGAAAAGACTAACTAATCATTTGATTTGTGCTAGTCATTGATCCCATTTTTTATGAGTTATTATTAAATAAATTTCTTCTCTTTATATACTAATTTTCTGTAGTTTTATGATTAAAATATAGTCAAACATTTTGTGACATTAAATTATATGTATATATATATATATATATATATATATATATATATATATATATATATATTTTAAATAAAGGCATTATTATTATCTTTATATCAATAATGCATTTTTAAACAAGGTCGTTTTTTTATAACTTTAAAAATAGTCTGGTAATGAACTTTGCCTAAAATAAATAACTTTGCCTAGAATAGGTTGTTTTAATTAAAAACAATGTGTTTACAGTGAACCAGAAAAATGTGAGTGACGGTAACAAAGGATGCGACAGGGCGAAGGAATTAGTCACTTGCTTCTTGGCTAAAAGGGGTGATGTAGGTATCATTGTAATATTAGATGACGGTCTATGGTATAGAATAAGAAAAAGAAATCTATAAGTTTATCGCTAGTATATGTCATTCCCATACATAACGTTCGTGTCAACGATTGTAGAAAGACATCTTGGGTACGGTCGCAGAAGTAGCTAGCGGTTACGCCGGCGTGAAACACCTTTGCCAGGATAATAGCCCTACCGTGGACTTTTCCGGGATAAAAATTAGCTTGTACAGTAATTCCTCAATAACCACGCCTTTATCTTCGAAAGGTTAGGCGGAGGTGCATCCAGGGCAACCACTTTTCACCTGATGTGTTTTCCTATAATGTGATGGGAGGCGAGCCTATCGCCTATCTGACACAATTTCCAAATTCCGGCTGATACTGACAGGAAAAATCCAATCGATATATGCGAGATTCGTACTCGGAAGTTCAGTGGTGTCATACAATGCACAAAATGTAACAATGCTATCGAGACAGTATATTAAATCTGTACATGATTTTATAATATTCTATAAGTGTGTTTGTATGTTGAGTGTTCATCGGTTTTCAACCGACTTGAAAGGAGGAAGATTATCTATGCGTCGTAATATGCATGTTCAGTTATCTTTTTTTACTCTCCGATTTACAAGATTCTTGTTTTTAAATCTTATTGATACAAGCTAATTAGTAGAACTGACAATACAACTTGCGTTTATATGTGTGAAATACCACGAGCGGCTCCCGTCTTTTTCAAATGTCCTGATATTTAAAAAGTTGTTGATCTTGTTATCAGGTAAACAATATGCAACTTTAAAAAACTATTTTATATTAAAAGGTACATGGACCTCACTAAGGTCATTACTATACAACAGGATTTACGCGTTTACGTTCTCTTTTTGAAGTGTAAAATACTAATATTATTGTCTTGAAACATTAGCAAGGGTCTGCGTAAAAGGAAAATGTGCCATGGTCTAAGCCGTAACGTTTTTTTATAGTGAAGTATTTGGTGCTAGCAGCTCCGACTGTATGATTGTTTTGAATGAAAGTCCTATTGCGGACAATAAGATATAAACAATAATACATATATTAAGCTAGTTAGATATTTGTATCAAATTTCTTTAAATAGATTCAGTAGTTTCGGCGTTTATTCATAGCAATGTTTATTTTCACATAGTGTTTTCGCATATTATTCGGTTAGATTAATGCTATATTGTATTTTGTTGGAACAATATATTAATCACTTACCTTTTTCTTTTCAGTTCTCAGTATTCACATTTTAAGCTGTATTAACTGTTACATATGAAGATACAAGAGGATGATCATCGGCAACAGTATCTTTGTAGTTTTATTATTAAATAAACGTAGTTGAATGTTATTATTTGTTTCAATCGACTTAAGGCTTAAATGGAAAATTTCATACCTCAGAGAACTTAACCCAAGAAACTTATAATTTTCCAAGCCAACACTATAAATTATTTTTGTTTAATATTGTTAGTCCGATCATTTTCGATACCATTAGATAGATTTCATGCAACTCATAAGAAATTTCTTATAATTAATTAACTCCACGACCAAATATCAAATGTAATTTATAATGTTGTTACCAACATTCAGAATATTACATTATGTATATTAAGTAATAAAGGAGGTGTCGTAAAACTTAACATCTAATAACCTTAAGAATGACGATTGCAGGTCAGTGCCAAGTAGTTTCGTAATTCTGGAAGTTCCTAACTTTATATTGACATAATTTATTGTCATAAAAAAATAAGGAAGTTTACTGCCGTAGTGAGAGACGTAATATAATTTTAATGATCATTAAAATTATAATAGCATAACAGGTTTTATTATTCGGTTATTAACCTATGCAGATCGAATTAAAGCTTAATATTTGGCTACGGTGACTTTTGAAAAAAATAATAATTGAGTAACCATTTGGAGAAATAATTAAATTCTCCACACACACTCACGCCTTTTATCTCGGAAGGGGTAGTCAGAGACGCAACTGGTACACCCATTTTCTACCGTGTGTATTCCGTCCCATGACGTCATAAAGGGTGAGTCTATCACCGAATAAAAAAACCCAATATTACTCGCTCGACCCGGGGAACGAACCCGAAGCCTCAACACTGCAGTCTTACCCTAATACAACTACGCCACTGAAGTAGTTAAATTCTATCATCAAGAACGTCTCTGTGCACCAGTTTGTAAGCTTTTTGTGGAATTGCTACTGTTTTCACAGATAACCGTGACATTCCTTTCAATAAGTTGAAGTACTAAAACATAAGGATGTATAAAGTAAATATTCCTATAAAATAGAGTGCCTTCGATTTCTAGATATTGGCATTGATCTTTGTAAATAGAACATAATTGACCCAGAGTTTCTAATTAGTTTGATGATTTCCATTTTGCGTTTTAAATATTACATTTAACATGGTCATTATAACTATAACATTTTTTTTAAATCTTGTTTTTAATTTCGGGGTTTTTATCTTTGGCAGACATAACAACCCCATCGTAACTTGTTACAGTATTTGTTACAGTATAGCTTTATCTTAGACTTAGTTTACATAAGTATTAATAAATGAGTCGACTCACTGCTAGGACAATCTATCTTCTATACTTATAATAAATCTGTAGAGAGGTCAATTCTGTACATGAAATATATTTCCAAAATAACTATCAGGGGGTGATTAGGGATCGATACTGATGCCAAAAATGCAATTAGTAAAATTTTTGTCTGTCTGTCTGTCTGTCTGTCTGTATAACCGTTATAGAAACAAAAACTACTCGACGGATTTTAACGAAACTTGGTACAATTATTTGTCATACTCCTGTGCTGGTTATAGTATACTTTTCATCACGCTACAATTAATAGGGAGCAGAGCAGTGAAGGGAAATGTTGGGAAAACGGGAGAAGTTACTCCATTTTTTAAGCTTCCGTCGCGTGTGCAACCTTAATGGTTAAAGCTACACAGAAATCATGTATGACAGAAATGTTCTCCTTAAAATTATGTAAAAAATATCCCACGACAGCATATGTCTATCTTTTATGGTTGACTCACAATAACACGTGTAACTCCCGATAGCTTAGCAGTTCGAAGCTTTGTCATTATATTTGTCTACTCTTACGTTTATAACACTCTCAGTCATCCCTAATTAAAAAAGTTAACATTATTAATTAAATATTCCATAAAAAAGAATCATAGAAATCGGTATAGAAACACCAAAGTTATACATGAAATACGCTAATAATAAGCCATCATGCGTGAATACTGAATCATGCTATAAGGATTATTTTTGTATATATATAAGGTCGCGAACGCACAGGCAGGCGGCTTGCTTGGCACCTAGAGTCTAGCGAATCACCTAGCGAGTAGCTTCGTAAAACGAACATTCTCGAACGTTCTCGACCGGCTCCATTTTTGAAGTCCGAAATCCACGCGGGCGAAGCTGCGAGCGGAAGCTAGTTGTTAATAAAACTATAACATTTTTAGAAATATCTTTTAATGTGTCTTTTTATTTATTTGGGAAATTTAAATTAACTAAACATAGAATCACGTCGTTTATTCACTAGGGGATGGGCAGAAACACGTAAGTGTAACATGGAACATCTATACTTCAAACTTTCCTTAAATAACGTTTATTGTTATAATTTAAAACATATTTTTTCTCGTATAATTTCCTGTGATTCTTTACTGGCTTGAAAAAAAATCCTCTAAACCTTTTTCAAAAACCGTTTTCTGCGATAAAGTCGGAACAATGAGCATGGTTAGTTGCTTTGTGTACAGTGACATTTGCTCGACTGATGTTCTTGGATAAAGGTCGATTAGGTTGTTATAGTCGAGCGATATTACATCTCGTAATGTCATTGTCGTAGTAAAACGAGCAAGGTTTGTTTACTAATTTGTTACTTCTATAGTATTGTTATTAGTATCTTAATTTAGAATTTAAATAAATAAACAGCAGTGGTGAAGGATGAAATTTTGCGAAACGTGACCCGACACAATTTATAAGTTCTAATAATATACATAAATGGGATCTGGAGATAGTTGTAATGATTTTAAATAAATTACAATAAACTGTTGCGCGCAGATCTTGAGTTCATGTACATTTATTGAGTTGTTTGGACCTTGTTTGTCAGTGGCGAAGGGTCCATATTATAATCCGATCTTACCGGCTTCCCTTTCGTAATTTATTTAAAATCTCAATAAATGTACTCAAATATATTTGTTAGTATACTAAAATGGAATACTATATCATATATTGCGCATATATTACGACACAATAACTGTCAGGGTTTGGATGTTGACAATTATATGACTATGAATGACTTTGAGGTCACGTAGTATGGAATTCAAGATCTGCGCGCAACAGTTTATTGTGATATAGGTACACTATTGAAATTGTATGGAAAGGTAAATAAGGTCTATTATTACATTATATTCTATTATACTTCTTGCCATTTCTCCATTTGTAATACCTTTCTAAGTGTTCTTGGAAAACAGTAAAAGACAATATGCTGTTGAAATATCACCATTTACTAAATAATTTACTACACCATTATAACATTATATGTCCGTTAGCGCTGTTGTCATTGATTACTTCTTAAATCTGGATAAATTCATTAGATGTCGAAACCGAACTGAAATTTGAAAATAATATACTAGAAAATATAGACACGTACAACTTTTGTAACAATGTAAAAAATATAAATAGGCATTAGCCATAGAAGGCATCGGTCTATCGTCGGAGGGTTTTGACGTATACATTAAGTCTTGGAGACTACTAGAACGAAAAAAGAAGGAAGATAATTGAAGTAGAAAGAAGCAATAGAAGCAGCAAAAAAAATAAGTCTATGACTGGGATAAAAGACCTTTTGTTCTTAACATGTCTGAAGGATAAATTTTAAAACAAAGATATCAGCATTACTAAGAGCTATGAAGATTAATATTTAAATATGATAAAATTAATTTAGAATGTAAAATATTGGTTACCTTCGAAGCATTTTCAACCATGCATTTATAAGCTAGCATAGCTCTTTCGCAGCCTTTCTCGCCATCACCAACGGATTCCGAGTTTACTAAAAAATATTAAAACCATTACAAAATTGGTCTACAGCTATCAACAACAGAAGGTAATATATAAACAATACTAATATGATTTAGCGGTCAGAAAAATGCCTCGGCGCCTAGAAGATCTCTATAATAATTATGCCAACTTGTCTTAGTGAATGCTCCCGGCAGACCCCACGCCGTCACTCCTCTAACAGGACCACTATTAGGGGTCTTTCACAAATTTAATCTTCATTATCCAGTTGCGTACTAATTGTATGAGTTAAGCTCTCGTCAGCATTGAGCACGTATAAAATTCAAAGTATTTAAATAAAAAAATATTATATGTGTAAAGTGGTGGTAGCACCACTTTACACATATAATAGTGGTAGCACTATATGCTTCGCTGTTCGTCCTAATTTTCAACTGTTTGCAGTGGCAAACAACATTCTGGAATTTGTTACATAGTGATGCAACAAATTCAAGAGTAATTCTTGTTAACAATTATTTTAGTAATTCCTTACCAGATGAGCAAGAGTGCATGTATTCTTCTATTTTCTTCAATTCCTCAGCATCATCGAAAACCTTCTTTGCTAGTTCCATTGCTCGTCCCTTTTCAAGCATGCCTTCATCATTGAGCTAAAAAGAATAAATAAACTAAATACATTGTTTTTTCATCTAATGTTCGTAGAAATTGATTTTATTAAAATTAGCTGTTTGATGTTTCGTCCACACTCGTTCTCTAATAAATGCTATAAATTCGTGGTTTAAGTGAAAATAACCATTTTTTCTCATTCCTGCGTTACTTGAATAACCCAAGAGTCTGACAAAAAGAGAGATTTTGTAAATAAATGGTAATGATAAAAAATTATTGGTAATTTACAGTATTTAAAATATCAATATTATGACTTACGACGCCAATTTCTTTCATCATGCATGCTAGGAAACAACCAGCATTCTCTCCAGAGGGTACTTTCTTGGCTCTCAGATCTTTGATGTCATCTTCAGTGATGGTATTTTCTTTGAGGCAGCCTAGACCTAACTTTTCGAAGTGCTCGTGGATTTTTTCTTTCTGTTCATCTGTCATAGCCTGTAAAAAATTGAATTGTTAGTAATTTAAAATAGCACTAGAAATCTAAGCGACTTTAGCTAAATTAGTACTACTTGGAAAGTCTTAAGAAAATGTAGTACATTCAATGAAAATGTAAAATATACATATTTGAAAAAAAAAATAACATACATTATAATAATATACAACTTTAATAACATACATCCTTTTTTGTTACTATTTTTATAAAGAACAATTTAGGGGAAATCCAAATGACGATAATTGTTAGTAATCGTATGTAATGTTACTAAAATACGCACATTATCAAACCTCAAAACTACGATTTTTTATACAGGATGTTAACACAAAAAAAATATTTTATATTATTATTTGCTTCATACAGTCACTTTTCCCAGGCAATTGCATATTTCAACAAAGTATGTAGATGTTAGTAGAAAATTATTTAATAACAATATCAATACGCATTTTTTTAGATCATTTTAATACAGTTCATAGGGAGTTTGTCATGAAGTTTATTTTAATAATTTTACAACTTTATATAACATACTTTAAGTAGGTTTAATCTATGGGGTACGTATACTTTCTAGTTTCTACTTACATTTGCTGAGAAAGGCATCAAAGCCACCATGCAGCAACAGAACACAACAGCACGAATCATTTTAATTTTAAACTATTTGTTTACGTGACACAGAAGCTGCAAGTCCGAAGTCTTGGAGATTATTGTCAAATCGTTCAGTACTCCTGAATTTATATGATTGCCTCTGATACAGGCAGCTATTAGACTTTTTTTGAAGTTTTGACGAAATCGTAATGACAATAATGAGGTGTAGTTCAAAGTTGGAGAATTACGGTCCTCAATGTCAAATGTTTGTATATAATCGGTACTAGGAAGGTAATCTTTACATCTATTATGTGACACTAGGGTTTATCTAGTCACCAGTGCATTTGTATGATGAGGCAAGAATTTCAGAGGAATAAAACGTCGAATGCATAGCGATAAGGAAAAATGTGTGGTTATATTTTTTACAATTTAAATCCTACTAATATTATAAATGCGAAACTCTGTGAGGATGGATGTATGGATGTATGTATGCATGTTCCTTTTTCACGAAAAAACTACTTCACGGATTTGGATGACTCTTTACAGTAATATTGGTTATGCATCAGAATAACACATAGGCTACAATTTATAATGATTTGTGTAATTTGGTCATAATATAACGATACATATCAAGTAAGTCGAAAAAAAAATATCCCGGAAAACTCCTTCACGCGGGCGAAGCTGCAAGCAAAAGCTAGTTAATATATATAAATTAATGAGATTTAAAGCGACGCACTGACGTTGTCAACTTCTTTGCTGATAGAAACTAAACAATACTAATATGAAATTGGCACTTATTGTAGTTGCTGAAATAACTATCACTTTCCGTATAGTGTTTATCGTCAACAAAATTGATATCGTCTAATCTATTATCTTATTATTCACAAGCATTTTCATTCCCCTTTATATATATATATCTACAGTGATGTCATTTATTATTAAGTTAAAACATGATATTTAAGTAACAAACCGGAACCTAATTTTTATATAATGTATGACAAACTACGTTATTAACTTTCATGAATGGCATGATTATCACCTATATTCAACGGACTAGCAAATTTATTCTATATAAAGGGACATTTTACACAAATTCACGCATTGTATTTTGTAATTCTAATATAAAAATGTACGTGCTTAAATTTTTTGCTTGCATAGTTCTCATTGGATGCATCAAGGTTTGTAAAACTTATAAGAACTAGTTTTTTAGTCTTTTAACTACATTTTAATATAACTATCGTGTTTGTTTTTGTTTATCTTTTTGTATGTTGTTAAGTGTGATTAAACGACTAGTAAATTATAAAAGTCATACTTTAAGACAATATTGTCATGAATACACGAGTGATCTCTGATCTTTGTTCCCTTGTTTTACGAATCTTTTCCCTTATTTATATTTTGAACTACGTGGGACGTTGAAAATACTGTTAAAGGTAAATATTACTTATGTGCAGTGATTTTAATTTTGTTTTTAATAATTCTAGGCGAAAACTCTGGATGATTTAAAAAATAATTATTTGGAGATGATCGTAAAATGCACGTCAAAGTACCCAATCACTGATGAGGATCTGGAACTACTAAAAACTGGAGACATGGGAGACAAGGAGTCCACAAAGTGCCTTTTTGCTTGCGTGTATAAAAAAACTGGGATGGTATTAATCTTTGTTTCTTGTTCCGTTTTAGCTTTAGGTAATATTATTTACGACGATAATCAAAACATTCACTAGTTTTCATTAATAGGTATTACATAGGTATATTCTTGTATAAAAATGTGAAGAGAAAGCGTTTGTACCCCATTTAGCGTTTTTTAAGCGCACAGAGAGTGGGATTTGGCACAGTTTAAGTCTATATATATAGTGATATAAAGAGATATCATGTTAAATAAAAATAAAACTTATGGACCTATAATATGTCCTACAAATATATTAATTCGACGATCGAATTTCGACCAATGGCCTGCTATCAGTATTTATAGATGTATGTATGACTATAATAACATCCTATAATGTGCCTAAATATGCACGGTTATATATGTCGCCTCCAATATATATTTCATAGTGCGCTCTTGGTAAATATATATGAATAGAAATTAATAACACCTGATGATTGCATTACATAACATCACGCATTTTATCCCCGAAGGGGTATGCAGAGGCGCAACTAGGGCACCCACTTTTCGCCAAGTATGTTCCGTCCCATGATGTGATAGGGGCGAGCCTATCGCCATATCGGGCACAAATTCCAGACTCCGGGCTGATACTGAGCAGAAAAACCCAAATATCACATATCACATATGATTGCATTAGGTGTTGTTAATTGAATATCATCCTCGGCAATTGAATATCATCCAGAAACAATCAGACTTGAAGAGCATAGTATAATTATGCTAACAGTAATGAAACAACAAATCCACCGAAGTGGCAACACTTAAAAAATTACACGAAGAAGCTATCTTTATCGTTTAACAAGATTGGTGAATTCTCTGAGGAATAAGAACATAGGCTAAGTTCTCAATTTTCAATGTATTTCTTTCGCTTTGAAAACAATGTATCCGCAATTCTTCCGGAAATATGGGATGATGATGATGGGAAGTATGGGTGTTAATAGGTTTATTGACCATCAAGTATTAATTTAATTTGCCTACATCCTTTTACTTTAAACCGAAAGTTAGTTATCATACATGAGTATTCATTATTAAAGTATGAGCAATATTTAAAAATTTAAGTGTTTTTAGAATAGGCCGATGTAAAATAAATTTCCCATTGACGAAATTAAATGTCGGATATTGCACAAACACAAATGCTTGTTTCGCAAGGTCGGTGCTGACTGTTGATGACTGTCCCAATTATATGGTCGTTCGACAATGCCTCTTGCGTTCCGCTATTACGGGCTCTATTTACCGGATATGAAGTTTTTTTGGTAATTACAGAACATTGTGGAAAAATCCATGTTTGATGTATATAATAATTAGACACACACATATCCTGGTGAACGTAGAGATCAAGGTTAAAGGAAAAAATACTTATTTTTTACAAGCTTTTGCTTGCGGTTTCACCCGCGTGTTAAAGATTTTGCAGGATAAAATTTACGCTATATATTTTTCCGAGGTAAAGTAGGTCATTCTAGATTATAATCTACCTTTGAGCCAAATTTCATCAAGATCCGTTCAGCCATTCATATCAAAATGTCAATGTTATAACTAATTTATTCGCTTGAACAACAAATAATTTTACTTATTTGGCTAATATTGTTTATTTCAAATCCAGGTTTACACTTAGACTCGCGTTTTTACGAGTATATTATGAGCGCCACTCCGTTCACAACCACAAGCATCAATATTGACACCATACCAAAATCAGTTTGAATGGGTGACAGTTCAATTCAGTTGAACACAACGAATGATCGGAACGCAAAATCTAGTACGTAATACGAAATCTAGTACGTAATATATAGATGGTATAATGTTTTAGATGGACGACAAAGGAATGCTGGATGTTGATCAAACGAATAAAATTGTCCAAACTTATTTTTCTGATAATTCCGAGGAGCTTAAGAAGGGCTTGGCATACACTGAAGCTTGTAAAAGTGGTGAGTATTGTAAACTATTCTGACCTATTTGCTATACTTTGTTTTATTACTAAGGGTTTTTTACCACAACCCATCAGCAGCTATAAAACACGTTGGTTGTAAATTTCTAGATTTTGGTACTAGGTCAGTAGGTAAATCATGAGTTTTAAAAAAATATCTTCCGGATTGCTATTAGCTTCACCACGCATAAAATTGCAGTGACATCGTCCAAAACTGCCCAAAGCAGTTGACATGACACATGACATTGTACTACACACGAGAATCTAACAAAGACTACAATGATTTAGTTTTTTTTACGACCATCCTCATGCCTGGTGTCTGCATTCGTTTAGAAAAATACTTACAAATTGTCCTATAGTACTAGTAGTACATCATGCCTTTTTGTTACAGTAAACGACGCACCAGTGACCGATGGCGACAGAGGCTGCGATAGGGCCGCTTTGCTCTTCAAATGTACCACAGAAAATTTACCAGCGGTTAAGTATTGTTTTTTTTTGGAATTGAATGACGAGACGATCATGCCGCTCGCCTGATGGTAAGCGATACGACCCGTGAATGTGGCAACGCCATACAGAATTTTAAATTACAAAGTACTGCGTGACTCTGCACTCGTCACCCTGAGACGTAAGATGTTAAGTCTCAGAATGCCCACTAATTACAATGATTACAAATCGGAACACAATAATGCATATACACCGCTGCTTGGCAGTAAAAATAAATATCGTGGTGATAGCCTACCCAGACGAGCCCTCGGATTCGGGAGATCTACTATTACGTAGTGTTTCCTAGATATTCTAATGGCTAGAAGCTCAATTACCGAAATAAGAGTCTGAATTATGCATTAAATATGTTTAAGCATTTGGTTTGAGAATTAGAGGTCTATTATAATATGTATTACTATATTTTAGGTTAACTTACCTATTTTTCGCTTTATTATGTTTCTAAATCTCAAATTGATTTATAAACTCAAAATTTTAATCTAAAAATTTAATTTTAATATTTTTATTGTTATTTCAGCTCGGGGGTCTTTAACTATAAAATAAGAGTTTTAAGATGAAGATTTGTATTAAAAATAAGATTGTACCATTAGACGGAGAAAATGATTTAAAATAAATATTCTTTATTGGCTGAAATCATGTTTTATTGACTAAACTCGGTGATTGCGGTAGGTATTAAACCGCTGGAGTAATAATAATATAAAAAAGGTGTCATAAAATGTATGTCATATCAATCCTGATGAAAAAGTGTTGCAGTGGCAGCTGTCAGGGATGGATAGTAGGTATCTATGCCCTGATTCATTTTTATGCAAATTTCTTTTGTGTTTATTCCGGCGTCCTAGAGCAGTATTACCCACCCATGAGCTGACATAGGAGAATTCATCGCCGGTATTTATGAGGAAAAAATACACAGGAGAATATTAGTTACAACTTTGAATAAAAACGCAAATAGCAAATCTGCTATTATAGACAGTTCCTTGTAATTTTATAATTAAAATCGCCTTCCTGAAAGATCGTTGTACTAACTCCTTTTCGGTGACCCATACAGGGGTTGATAAAAATGTTTACACATGTCTTCACCATTTTCATCGTTCGATTGAGGATGAAGGTTACCAGAGTAATCGCCTGTCAAAATCTTTGCCATCGTAATAATTTATTAGCAAAATAATAATTTCCGTCAAACGTAATCAAATAGGCAATTTTATTTATTAAAATGAAATTGCTGATGCTATCTGATACAATACAGTTAATATAAAAATGAATTACAGGCAATATTTATGTTACTACTGCTTCAATAGTGCTTCTAGTATGAAGATTTTATTGTTATTTTTGGCAATATGTGCCAATACCTATGTAAGTATCTATCCTGTATTATACACTGTTACACTGTTGGGAACAGGCCTCCTCTACTACTGAGAAGTATTAGGCCGTAGTCCACCACGCGGGCCTAATGCGGATTGATAGATTTCAGACGCATTCAAAATTCGTTTAGAGAATTTCTCAGGTATGCTCGCTCGATTCGCACGTTTCCTCACGATGTTTTCCTTCACCGTTAAAGCAAGCGATAATTCACAAAGAATACACACGTAATTTAAAAAAGTTAGAGGTGTGTGTTCTTGGGATTCGAACCTGCGGACATTCGTATCGGCAGTCCGTTCCGCACCCAACTAGGCTATCTTCGCTTGATTCTCAATGTTAATATCAAAATGTCATTTATAATGCAAACTATGTATCTAAATCTTTTTCTTCTAATTTAATAAAATTACTTTTTATAATACTTTTCTTTCGGTTTAGGCCCTGACAGATGAAGAAGTAAAATTAGAATTAATGAAGCATGTTATGAAATGTTCAAAAAACCATCCCGTAGACTTTAATGAGCTGATGCAACTACAAAAATTGGTCGTGCCAAAAACCACTGAAGCTAAATGTTTGCTTGCGTGCGCTTACAGAAGTGAAGGTATTGTAAGTATTACAAGTGTATATATCTTTTATTTGGTAATAATTAGGAAAATAGACTCAGACGAAGTTAAAAAGTAAGAGGCAAAAACGATTTATTGATTACAGAACCATAATTACTATTATGTCTTATTCTGTAGTTAGTAGTTATACAATATTGAAATTATATAAAAAAAATATCTAGGCACACACACACACACACTCACGCCTTATATGCCCGAAGGTGTGGGCAGACGCGCAACTGGTGCACTCACCTTCCCATGATGTGATAGGGGGCGAAACTATGGTCATAACGGGCATAAATCCCAAATTTCGGACATGCACCGAATATAAAAACCGAATATCGGGGAACGAACCCGAGACTTCAGTACTGCAGTCGTACCATAATACAACTACGCCACCAAGGCGGTGAAAGGAAATGTAATAAATTGATACTTGTGGAATATAATCGGAAATTATAATTAATTATATACCTACTTATGGACGTAAAACACAATTGCCTCATCTCTTAGTCTGCTGTAATGATTTTTTATAAAACCTGTCACTAAAAAAAGGTGAAAATGCTTCTACCGAATAATTCCTACGCAATTTCAAAAATGGTATATGTGAAATAAATAAGTATAACGTTTATACCTATTTCAGATGACAAGTAAAGGTCTTTATGACTTAGAACATGCCTATTCAATAGCAAAATTAGTCAAAAATGGTGATGACCAACGGGAAGAAAATGCAAAAAAGGTGGCTGATATTTGTGTTAAAGGTAATGAAGTAGAACATTTTGATATTTTTCTTATAGAGTTACCTGATGTCTACTTTAGATTAAACGCCTATAAATTCTTAAAAGTAGCACGATAGACTTAATAAATACTTACTTATGGACGACATATATTTGTTTGCAGTTAATGAGGTAGAAGTCAGTGACGGAGAAAAAGGATGTGAAAGGGCTGCTCTAATTTTTAAATGCACTTTGGACAACGCTCCTAAGGTATATAATATTATTATGACTGATAGAGATTATAATACGTCGGTCTTGAAATCCTTGAGAGACGCCTACGATAAATCAATATAGTTATACACGAGTCATTTGTATTTTTTAACCAAGTAGAGACGAATACTTATAGGAAATCTAATTTGTTAATTAGTATTATTTGCTGAGAAAAAGCTTCACCCTTTTGCACTGCTTTCATCCCACTATACCAAAGAAACCAGATAATAGTTATTTATCATTATAATAAAAGCACTTTCGAAATGAATACTGTTAATTTTTGCTATAAGTAAAATGTAGTTGCACATAGAGACAGATAAATAACGATTTATTTTTCAATCCTGTGTAATTGATGTCTAAACAAATTTATAAATAAATATAATTTTATTTTATTTTCAGTTTGGATTCAAAGTATAGACAAAGAGAAATGGCAAGTAATGCTCCACTATATTCCACATTATAATTATCAGAATAATAAAATTTTTATTCTCCTTACAGTATTATTACTTCACTCTATTTCATGAATCTTAGACGTTAATATTTACACTCCGGATAGCGTCAGTTTTTCTCTTCTTTCTGATTCTGGAAACCTACCTCCGTCTCGTTTCTTCATTACTTTCTTTTCTATAGGCGTTGCATATCAGTGGGGTTGCTATTTGGTACTTAAATACACCATTAATAGGGTGCCCCTCTTTAATTGCAGCAGCTCAAGAAACCTAATAACAATAAAGTGACATCTGCTGCGACGTTACCAAACTACTTACTGCTTGTGTATATTAAAGTCGCGGTAAACTAGTGTGTGCAATGCTTACCTGTTTCATATTCGACCCAACAGATGGCAGTAAGGTAGTCAAACATTCAAATTAAAAGTATGATTAAAAAAATTACGGTATATACAGTAACATTTCTCAAATATAACAATTTATTTGAATATATTAAGCTATTTTCTATTAAGCCTAGATTACATGCCATTAACAAAGGACTCCACACCTGTAATCACTCAGCCAGAAAAAATAATTTTCTTCGACGCCATGACTCACACAGACGTAGCAAACCCCCAATCCCATGCGCTTGGGCACATCTACGCACACACACAAATCGAGCGGACAACTTCATTCAGATCTTTATTGCCTGACGAAGCGTAGGTAGTTCGAACTTCACTCCTTTCGTAACCTAAGCACCGTATGATCGGCTCTTTGATGACGTTTAACCAAACAATCGGCTGTTTATAGTTTGTTTTGTCAATATTTCTCTGTGTTTTGTTTGTGAATATCGGTTGAATATAGTGTTTGTGAATATGTGTTGTTTTGTGATTATTCGTTAGTGAAAATAATCGAGTTAATATTAAAACGTGTATTTTCGATTTTATTGTGTATCGTGTAAATTTGTTGTGTAGTGTAATTCTTTGACAAGTTGTGCTCGGTGCATCGTTTATACGGTAAGGGAATTTTTATAAGTTTGACGCCAATATTTCACATAAAAATAAGAAAATAATTGAATATCTAGTATATTTTTCCGAAGAAGCATGAATGTTTTAGTAGGTACATATTTTTTTTTCTAATTATTTTTAATCTTTATTGGTATAGGAATAAATCTATCGTCGGAATCTTCGGTATTATAAACTTTAGGAATATCTTTACGTGCGATAGATTTTTGTATAAACGGTGTTATTGCCCGATGTTTAATTTCTTTAAATGCGTTCCATTTAGCCATTCTTTTTTTGAATTGATTTTCATGGTCGTCTTGTTTTAATTTTTCCCGTATCGCGCTTATGTCTGGTATGTTTTTTAAATTGGGAATATATTCTGTTCCGGAAACTTGATCGACGTCACGCCGCCGCCGCCCTGATACCACCCCGAGTTGCAAAAGAACTGGATTGCTGACTAAAGCTGCAGCTGCACCGAGAAGCGCTATACCCGCAATGGGCCATAACAATGTCTTCGCTGCCAGAGCCTGTAAATAAAAAAGCATAAATTACCAAGTGGAGGCGTTTTGAAACGAGGTCTAAAATTCATAACGCTTTATCAGAGGTTTTATTTTATAGTTTTAATTGATAAATTTTAAAAGATAAACTTCTGTGCGTACTATGTTTCAGTAGCTATTGTCGATGACAGATTTATAATTCCCATATAAGAAATAAAACACATAAAATTTAGTCATATGTACGAGGTGCCGTTATTCGAATAAGTACCAAAGTGGTAGAGGTTTCCTAGTATTTTATTCGTATTTACAGTTAGGAAGAGGTAATCGTAACTTCCCAGAATAAAGATTAGTTAAATTACATAAAACCTATTAAAAAAATAGGTATAATTCATAAAAAAAAATTGTCGTATCTAACTATTCTTTGCTACACAACTTGTAATAGTCAAAAACACTTCGCAGATTTAATTTAAATTTATTGCTCACAATTGTTAACAAAGATTTTACATTTAAAAAATATAGTCGGATAAGTACATAATCGGACACGGCAATTAATAACGGAATCTATTAATTGATACCAGATTTTTATTTTAATCTATTTAATTACATTCGCGTCATTAGATGTTTATAGAAATTTACTGAACTTGTAATATTTCTTTGTTAAGTGTAATTAAAAATCCTGTTTTATTGCTATGCCTTTTTAGTTAAACTCAAAGTTGTCGGTTTGCTTACCGGCAGCAAACTGGTCGAATGAGTAATTTAACCAATACCTACTGTATAATTATGTCATTATAAAACAAGAAATTATTACATCAATTACAGCGTATAAATTTTCGATATTTTTATAATTTTTTTTTTTCGAATTACATAATTTTGAAAATGGAAGTCTATAGTCATTATAACACACGTACGTATTATAATCAATGAATAGGTACTTGACTTACTTCATTACCACTAAGTACGAGGTAATTATCAAAAGAGTATAAAACCTTATCAATAGGTTTATGAATAAATAGTAGTACATATCGAGTGCGAAGCGCCTCCTAGTGGAGTTATCGAGGTAAAACCATTTTAACGATTTTAAAGTTAAATCGAAACATTCTAAATTCTAAAGTAATTTATTTTGTGTTTAAGTAGTGGTTAAGCATTGTGAGGCTAGAAGTAAGTATTGGGTACCAAGCTGTCAAATATAATGTATAACCTCTATCGATTGTATAAAACGAAACTCAAACACAATAATCTTTAGAAAAATCTTTGCAGTTTGATAAGTAAGTAATTGTAATTCACTACGATCTACGATCTTATTCCTTTCTTATCCTTACTTTCGTACTAATATTATAAATGCGAAATTTTGTGTAAATGTTTCGATGTTTGTTAAAAGTAACCACAGAAATTATTAAAGGGATTTGGATGAAATTCGGCAAACGGGTAGATCATGACCGGGATTAACTTAGACTATTTTTATACCGAAGAAAATGCTCTCATGGGAAGTAATGAAATTTATGAATCTGTTTTTTAAATATGGCTCTGGCGTCATACTGTGTTTTAAGTTGGGCATTTTTGTAGCGGGAAAGGCTTTTCTTATAACTAATAATAATATAATTATTAACATGATTTTTTATGTTTACGCGAATGCTTGATATTGAAATGAAACATATTTATTCGCGATTAGTCTTTTAATTTTCACTTCCAATAAACGATTATTCAAAACTATCGCGTAGAAATGAGTTGTTTTATTTCAATGTCGAATTATTAACGACATATAGCATTTATCACATGAGATCACTTCGCAATCAGAGTGAACGGCACTAAATAATTCATAGTTACCTTACGTTGTACCAGAGGTGGTAGAAGCCAGGACCTAGGCTACATAAATAACGGCTAAGCCGGAACACAGCGTGGGACGAAATTGCTTACTGGCTCTTTAATAACTCATTGAAATACAATTATTCATTTTATTTAAGGAAAAGCGGTTTAATAATTACAATAAATTAAAATAGGACACAGAAATACTTGTATTGTGATACTTTAAAGAATAGGCAATTCAGCATTTTTCTTTTGTTAAACACATCTACATTAATTGGTTGAAATCCAGTTTTAAAATTTATTAGAACCTAAATATATTCTATTTTTTTCTTAATATTCCGGCCTGAGAAGCTTAAAAATGCTGAAGCATAAAGTTTTTCACAAAATTAATTGTACTTAACCCACCAGATTAAAAAAAATAACACTAATGCGAGATTTTTTACTTACATGATCATAATGTTTATGATGTCCATGTCCATGATCAATATGATGTCCATGTCCATGATCATGATGTCCAGAGTAATGATGTCCGTTGTAATGATCGTAGTATTTGTAATCATGCGGCTCTTGCACATGGTACTCGTATCCGTGGCCGTAATGTGGAATGTCCTCATAATCGCTTATCACATAACCTACATAAAAATGTGTTTAAATAAAACAATGAACAGCTGTTCTATAGGAAACATTTTAGTGATAAAAAGTGTATTGACTGGTACTCTGCAAGTGTTAGGTTGAAAAATAATTAAATTAGCTCCGTATTATTTACTCTTTCAAAGCTGGGCACGGGCCTTCTTACTACTGAGAGAATTTAGGCATTAGTCGACCACGCTGCATTAGTGTGGATTGACAGACTTCATATACACCTAAAACACTTATAGAGGACTTCTCAGATAGGCAGGTTTCCTCACAATGTTTTCCTTCACCATTAAAGCAAGTGATTATTCACAATGAATTACACACATTACTTTGGAAAAGTTAGAGGTGCGTGCCCTTGGGTATGAACCTGCGGACATTCGTCTCGGCAGTCCATTCCACTCTCAACTAGGTTGTCGCCGGCAAAACAATTGCATTGATGCTAAAGTAAGTATACTAACTGCGTTATTAATAAACGTATATGTCTGTTTTAGTTATTCAGTGTTTTTTCTTGCTATGTCGAATGACGTTTAATGTCAGAGAAAGCAAGATAAAAGACTATAGCTATCAGTCGTGTACAACGTATATTAGTAAGGCCCTATATAGAGTGCCTTGAACATTTAAAGTTTCTAAATCTATTTAAACCCAATGTTACAGCACAAAAACAGCAGTGTAATGTCAAAGAAGAAATTTTATATTTTTCGAATATTTCTTAAATATTGAGTGTAGAACAGTGCCAAGCGGTACATTGTAATACAAATTATAGGTGTTATTATTTATGTATTCGTGCTGCTTCCAATCACGCGACCTGTTCACATCACTCAGTTATATTTATCAATACTGTGGTCTGTTATTTAAAAAAATATTATCTGAGTGTAAAAGTGTGTTGTCACTGTTCCATCTGGCCGGCATAATTGTGTCGACTAACGACGCACAATAATCTCTCGTCAAGCGTTACTCTAACTGGACGCTATACCGCTTACCATCAGATGTGAGATTCATTTTCGTGCTCGTAAAAAGTTGAAATTATAGATTTAACCTGGATGTTCATGATGCACCAATCCTCGACTATGGCTCGTACTGGACAACACGCTGTCTGGTACTTCCTGGAAACATCTTGTTACTCTTAATAAGAACATTTGCATCTCGCCCGCACTTATTTTGGGTATGGCGGTTAGTGACGATCTCTATTGTCAATGACAATAGTGTCTTCGTAATGTATGTTAAACAACCAACACGAATGCTAAACATTCTGGAACCCTGTTCTAAAATAAATTTATCTACGTGGAAATAGAATTATGATGAATTGGTTTAGGTGATATAAAATATTGTGCAATAACTAATTATAATCGGCGGCGTAAAAGAACACTTTTATTTCTTAAATTATAAATAATCTTAATGAATCCCTATCAAATCCAAATCAATTGATTACTTTTAGGCGATTATTAAAACTTTCCTGAACTTTTTCCCTTTAAAATAATTGAGTCCAATTAGAGCGTGGATCCACGGTCCGATGGCCCGATACGATCGTCTGAATGCTCTTTTTCACACGGTCCTTAAGGCCTCTTTTCCCTTGTTCTATTTAACTTTATATACCAGCATTTTGCTACAAGGCGTTTTATCTATGCATCGGAGTATGGAATATTGTTGCCGTCAATGTTGGTTTTGCAGCGTGTATTTCGTTTAAAATTCTTTTTCTCAAGTTGTCATTATTATTAATTGTAACGAATTTTGACTCTAATTGCAAATTAATTAATTACTGCAGCCGTAAAATATGATTTACTATACCTAATAGGATTAGTTCTTGAAGTAATAACTAAGTTGTCTTCTATGTTCTTGTATATTAAAATTTAGGTGCCCTACAACATGCACTTGAGCTCTACTCTTTTCCGCTTTTAAACAAACAATAAATTCCTACTTGTTTCTTTTGAGTACATGTACGTTTTCACAATACTTACACAATATTTTTATATCTACTGTTTTACTCACATAATATCGACAAACACAAAGATGCCTTGTATTGACGTCAATACTATACTTTTTTATTCTCCGCCTTATAAGGTTATGATCCCCAAATGCCCCGAAGTCAGAAGGTACATTTGCTACAAATACTTGATACGCGAGTGTATTCTCCCGCGGCGACTCGTATCGTGTTCGACATTTGAACCTACACGTCTTACAAGTGACAGATATATCAAGTTCAATTTACTTTTTCTTTTATTTACTTTCAAACCAGGATTTTATAGGCAATAATATTGTATGTTTATTATTGGTTGATGATGTAATGACATTATATTATATAGTCTTGTATTATGCAATTATGTTACATACATTAGCTGGTTATCTTACACTTTTACGTGCTTACTCCAATGAGTAACATTGTTAAAAAAAATATGGTTATTATGAACCATGAACAGCGTTCCACTTGAAACACACAACCTCACACGAAACATACAAAGAAATGATCTGATCTAACAGAGGTCGAGGTCGTCACGGGAAAATACCCTCAACTATGCAGCTATACAATACTGAGAATTGAACCTTTTTTATTTCAGTATCAGTAATATAATATGTATTGGCCGCCGGTTGATTCACGTTTCCGCTCGGACAAGTTATCTGGAATGTGGACCAGTGATATTCCCACCGTCAACCTCGGCCTGTCTTGTTGCGTTTTAAATAGTCAGAATGGCGGCTACAATTACCGGCGTGCCAGTAATTACAGTATTATTATATAAATAGTATTGATAACGATATTGTGGTCTGTACCTTGTAATTTACTGGGCTGTTGGCGGGTGCGAAGCTCGCATACCTTTCTAAGTCCTTTTGAAGAGTTTTAATGCTGGTTGCGTTCTGAAACAACGATATAAAATGTAGGATACTAAAAACTATGCAATCGTAAGTTACGACAGATTATAATCTAAGGAAAAATGCCGAAACTATAAATTTTACTTTCTTGACACTTTATGTGAATATTACGATTTTATATCTGACATAAATCATGATACATTTTTGGACTCTTGATAATTTATATACCAAAAAAGTCTAAACTTTACAGGAAAACATTAAGCGTAAATGCTAATACGTATGCATCCGACGCCGATGGGTTCGGCATCCGACCACAGCGAGGTGAGCGTAATTTCCGTTAATGGCTTTTAAACTGCATTTACCAGGTTTAAAAAAAAAATAGGAAATAGAGCTACTTACTGATACATCGTGACCGGCCACTGAATACTCCCTTATATTGGCGTTGAAATTAGAATTAGTTATACCATATACTTTAGATGCTAAAATTAATAAAATTACGAGACACCGATGCCTTATAGACATGTCGAATCACTTCACAAACACTTTAGTATTTCTCTATGACAGTGCAGTTATGTGCGCGGATTGTCGAGTATTCTTTATAATACCGACGTGTAGAAAGAGGGGGTTCGTTGACAATTTGACAGAAGTTGGAACAATGGTCCAAGATACGGTCACACCCTGTTGACTGCGTTGCGCAGTTTCACTGGCTTTGTTCATAATAAATTATAATGATGGTCATGTTGATTGTTACATGGTGGTTGAACACTGAAGATGGTTTTAAAATTCCAGCCCATTTGTAAAATTGTTTTCAAGCTTGTTATCATGATGACATAGAGGAATGCCAGCTTTGATTCAGTTTATGACGCATATAAATAAGTCAGTTAGTTTATTGCTTACGTGATGCATATACGCAAACCTGCAAGAATGCAGGATCTTTAAGAAGGTAATCAGTTTATTTTTAGTTATTACGAATTAAAAAAAAATATTTTTCATTTTTGATTTGCCATTGCCAATCGCATTGGATTAATTAATGCATTGAGCACATCTCTCTGAGACATTTCATTTTAAACATTATAATTTAAGTAAAAATACTAACTCAAAAACATGCTGCAAACTGGGATACAATAGTGCAGATATTCTGCTATTTGGCGACGAAAATAGACAAAACAACAAGATAAAACCCGCGCTAGGAGCTTAGCTATTTCATAGAGGTAAACTACCTACTTATAATTATCTTTATAATTTATACGCCTGTCTAATATCCACCGGATCAAAACTTATTCGAATGTTGTACAGGATATTTCGAAAGATTTCCCGTGGTGTACAAGTGTTTATCGCCCGCAGCGAGTATGGCAAAAACACGTGTAATACTAACGTTTAGAAAGCAATGCGTTTCCGTGCTGCATAATGCGTTTTCTGTGACTGTATCTGGAAATTATCTGAAATGTATCCTATTTTCTTAGCGGTTAGGTGTAGAATTAATAGAATATTCCGAGAAATTAATTGTGTTATGGCATTGTTTGTGGATGTCTCATTGTGAGCAATGGGGCTGCACTTACGCAAGTATTCTAGCCGTTTATTAAAGTTACCATATTGTTCTCGTGGAACTTTTGTTATTTATGTTACACTTAATTACTTTCATGTGGAGGTTTGTAAAATTATACACATTATTATTTATTAATAAATGTAATGTGATATATATTTTTATTTGTTAAATTAGTTATTTGGTTTTAGACGTTGGCTCTATAGCCTAGAAAAAAATAAATAATGAAAAGTAATATTTTAATCAAAACTCTGTATCTCTATTATAAAATATAAAATGGAACTTGATATCTATACTAATTATATACAAATCTAAATAGTTTGTTTGTTTAAACGCCTTAATCTAAGGAATTAATAAACCGATTTTTTTTACTATTAGCAAGTTACTCCTTAGTATTATAGGTTACTATTTGTCCCGGGCAAATATTTACCCCAGAAAACTTTATCACACGGGCGGAGCCGCAGGCAAAAGCTAGTGCATCATAAAAGTGTAAGCTACTGTATCTAATTTCGTTCATTTCTTAACATAGGAAACGTGGTATAGTTTCATTTATCGTTCGGAAACCAGTTATCTTTAAATCTAAGGAAGTTAAGACGGATGTCGAGCGGTTACCGCTACATGAAATCCCGACTATCTGAGAAAATAAACAAGTTTGCTTCTGTCTGATGCTAGAGAATGTTCCAAAAATAATACTGAATATTCATAGCTAACGAATTTAATGTTAACATTCTTAATATCCGGACAATTTCAAATACAAGCCGTGCCGTAGAGACGGCTTTGGAAATTTTGATTCTGTGATTGTTACGTAAAACATTACCTTAAGCTAACATTGTAAAGGGTTAAAATGGAACACTTCATCAGGATAACGTATACACATTCACTGAAACAATCGCAATATTTCCAATAATTTGATCTTCTCTCCTTCAATAATAGAATATGATCTCATTTGAAAGCTTTTATTTCGAACAATTACACACGATCGTGATCCCGTGCTAGTTAGTCTGAAAATGATTTGGAATCAGCTGATTTCTAGAAGAATACTTCTAATTAGTATTTAATAGGATAGGCAATAGAATATCGTATATATCTTAATATTAGAATACAGTTGTATTTAAATATTTATTCGGTATTTTTTATTTATTTAATTACGCTATATTTAATTTGTAGCGTCTTTGTGACTTTAAAACCTCCGCTTTAAGGTCAGCCATTCCTCATTACGGATTTATGAACATCTCAAGAGATAAAGAAGGCCGCCTCCCGTTTTGGAGTGTTAATTAATTTCTTAAGCAGAGTTAATATTTTATTTCTTAAGTTCTCACAGCGAAAGCGTGACCTGTTTATTTAAGAAGGAATAATTTATTTATTTCCTTGTAGGGCTATCAGGGCTTTCTTCGAATATGTTGCGAATGAGGTTCGTTCACACTGAACGTATTAACGCGAAAAAAGTCGTCTGTCGAGGAGTCGGCTGCTATATATTACCGCAACGTTTAATAATATATGTGTACTTACAAAATTGGCTTCAAAAACCAGAAGTTCTGCTTTCAGAGGTCGAGTCGTTCATGTTATCGTTGTTCGTTGAATGTGAACGGATGCTAAAACAGCTTCCACCTTAGTACTACGGGGCCCGTTTTATTAGTTTAAATTATTTATTTCACCACAACAGATTTACGATTGGCACCGCGATATATCAGGCGCCCGCCAATAAAATTCAAGTTGTGACATGGACGTAAAGTTTTGCTAGATGAATTAACATCGTAAGTAGAACATATAGGTTTTTGTTTGTTGATTTCGTATATTGTACCCATAATTAATTAGTTCAGGTAAAAACACAGTATAAAAGTGAATTGATAAACTCAAAATTTTCTAGATATTACACAATTTAGCTTTTTTATATAAGTATTAAAAAATGAAATTATATGCGTGTTGCATTGTTATTAATTGCGTGTGTTATTTATTGTGTATCTTATGTCTTATAATTAAATAATTATTTATAATACATAAGATATTTGCAACATGCATTCAGATAAAGAATTTGATTCAACTTGATCCATTATTTCCTGCAATAATTTATTAATAATCGCCTTATACTTTAACATTTATTGTTCTAAAAATACCTGTGTCTCATCTAGTATCTTTAAATTCGTTGTCCATGTAACATTTTCCAACACACCACAGCGAACGTTCAACCCCCTTTTATTTTACGATCTTAAATTCTTCACGAGATCCATAGGTGAAAAAAAGTGCTGCTTTTCACCGTTTGCCTTAGATAGATAGAAAAGGGAGAGGGTACCGGGTAAATGGCCTGACCACGATTAATGGTCCAAGCAATTATTTTCACTGAAATTGCCGTCCGGTTTTCAATTACCATGGAAAAATGTCCGGTTTTTTTGTGTAAATATAATAAAAGCGACGCACCATGGTATGGAAAAGAAGGGCTATTAAAATTTCTCGGGAGGTATTAATAGACAAAATATGTGTATTTTTATGAGAAAAATACCGTATGTTTTTATACCGAGAAGCTTATAGTCTGGTATTATTGGAAGTTTGCACAATGCATGCATGTGATCTTGTTCTATATTTAATTAAATGGGAGCTCAACAGCTCGGCTGCCACACTACAAGACACTATGAGGTCGATCTGCGTAGATCGGACCGTCAAATAATAGTTTTTATATATTTGTAAAAAGTGCGTAGATATTGTAACTGATTTTTCAGACGACAATCCCTTAGTCTGCCCCATGATCATGTAAGCTGCTGCCTTCGAAACTTCAGGGCAAAATTAAAATATAAAAAAAAAACGATAAAATCCGATAACTAGTTCTATTTCGAAATTTACAGTCGTTTACACATATTACATTTTCAAGAATAGGAGGGGTACCGCATCATGTTTTACTGGAAGAAGTATACTAGACGTTTGCTTTTTAATAGACTCATTTGAATAGTGACCAGCGAATGTCGCGACGGTACGTTGAAATTTGCATCACATAGTAAGTATTTACTGTCACTGCTAGGATAAAAACTTGTGAAGTAGTTTCGCTTGTGATTAAACTCCACAAAAACTTAATGACACTTGTGAAGAGGTAATTCGTACAATCTTTACTCAGAATCGAAACGTGTTCTTCAAACGTAATTTCTCAGATTGAGAAGGCATCGATCAATGTCTTCTTCAAAGGCCACGTGGAGGCAATGCAGAGGTGTCGCGGAGATAGATCGACTCGTAATCTGACATCTATAGAAATAACTCGGGTGATTTGTGACTTACTATTGGAATTATTTGGCTTGGAATGCTACTTAGGTGTGATGGAGAATAAAATAGATTGGATTTTAAAAAAGGGAAAGGTAAACTATTTGAGAGTTCTGGAATGTTTATAAAGTAGTTTGAAATTTATTTAATTACACTTTCTAGAGACTTTCCCGCCCTCACACCCACCACTACAACTCCTGTAAGCCAGGATCAGCAGTGGCACGCATTTTGTGACACCGAGCAGTGAAGCTCGGCGAGTCTCAGGGAAAACTAATATGTCATTATCCCGCAACGAAATTAATCAAATAGAAAAAATAGGGAGGAGTTGGAAATATTAATTGTCCACTTCCCTCTAGAGCAATGCGGGTGACAAAATCATGATGTAAGGAGGCGATTTAACCTCAAGGATAGGGACGTTTACAACTAGATAAGCTAGTTATAAAGCACCACGGATAAAATTAAATGAAAGGGTCCTATCACATGAGCTGTTAGATTTGATTACAATAGGCATGGCAAAAACGCCGGAAAGCACGGAAATTCCGTCTAGTCTCAACAAGGTCCATGTAGTATACAACCCCAGATGTTATTTGCATACTGTTTAACATGATGTTGCGCTCTTCATGCCAGAGACCACACTCCCAAAGTACGTGATGAGCAGATTGTTCAACCTCGTAACCAGGTGTAGAGCATGGGCACGCAGGAGAATCAACCAGCCTAAATGAGAACAGTTTACCCTTAAAATTACCATGGCCGGTAAGAAATTGCGATACACAGTAATCTATTTCTAGCCAAGTTTTAATTAGGCGATCGCGAACGTACGGAAAGTATTTATATAAATGACGCCCTTTCGAAGACGAGTCCCACCTACATTGCCATTCATTTAATAACTCGTTGTGTACATCAGTGTGCGTTTTAAATAGTCTATCGATTCTTAAGAGCTCGCGAGACGTAAGAAACTTTTCCATATCCTCTCTGGTTGAGTAATACATAGCGGCGCGACGCTGTACCTCCAAATCGACAGGGAGTACACCCGCGAGGACAGGCAAAGCTTCTGTACTAACAGTTCTATACGCCTTGCACAAGAATATCAACGCCAATCGTTGACTCTGGAGCAGTTTCCTGCGCACAGCACCGATAGTTGCCCTATCGGCCCATACAGGTGATCCGTATGTAATGCAAGCTAAGTAAGTCGCTCCATAGATGATTTTGAGCGTAGTGAAAGACAGTCCCCATGTAGAGGTCGATATCCTTGTCAAGGCGTAAAAGTTACGTTTTGATTTTTCCCCGACGTTTTTATATGCTCTAGAAAGGAAAAATTTCGTTCTAAAATCAAACCTAAATAACAAACCGATTCTTTCCTTTTTACAACAATATTATTAAATTTTATTCGCGGCGGTGATTTTAATATACCTTTTAAAAGCAGTTGGAACGTTTTGTGAGGTGCGAATGTAAGGCGATTTCTTTCACCCCATTCAGATATTAATTGTAAACACGTATCCGCCAAACTTTCAAGCCCCGATCTACTATTAGATTCTATTAGTAAGAGGCCGTCATCCGCATATCCGGTTAAAGTGCATCCTACAGGTAAGGGAATTGAAAGAAAATCATCGAAGCTCAAATTCCATAAATAAGGACCTACAACTGAGCCTTGTGGACATCCCATACTCAGCGACTTCGACACGGCATGGTGGCCGAGTTTCAGTTTGGATGTTCCGTACGAGAAGTATGAGTAAATTAGGGAATATATATTCCTATAGCAGCCTCGTATTTTTAACTTAAGAAGTATCATAGGCCACCAAGCATTGTCGAAGGCACCGGAGATGTCTAAGAAGATACCGAGTACATATTTATGTTCCGATATACTTACTGTTCTTCTAACCGATATTGCCGCGTCTGTAGTCGACCTACCTATGGTAAATCCGAATTGATTTTTGTGAAATACTGGTCCGCCCGGTAGCAGACGAGGGACAATGAGGCGTTCTAGAAGTTTACCTAAAGATGGTAACAACGTAATAGGTCTATATGACTTGGGATCATCGGGAGCCTTGTCGCCACTTTTAGGTATTATTCGAATGAATTTAATTACACTTGTGACGAATGAAAACATACAAAAGTTATTAAAAATCTTAGGAACATCAGAGATTTACAATTTACTACTCTTCAATGTATTTCGATTCGGCTATTATTTTCGCAATGTAAAGTACATATTTTGTTATTGTTAGAAAATAAATTGTTATGTTTGTAAAGGCCTCTGTGTTCGGTTACATTTGAAAAGGAAAAGTATTCTTGACTGTCAGTGGAATCGCGGTTTTATTGTGCTCTCTGTATAATACTATGTAACGAATATTGATTGTACTCCACTAATCAAACTTAAAGGAATTTTACCCAATCTTAATTTATTTGAAACCGTAACTCAATAGTTATAATATTTACTAAAGAGAAAAAAAACATGAAAGGTGTCAATAATATTCTTAGAAATTTGTAGTTATGACATTGTAAAACCCAGTTCATTATGAGAGAATCTAAAATAGTACACGATGAAATGAATGATATGCATTCACTTCACCAGATGTTTTAAGTTTTACAGCTTTGTCTTTCATGTGTCTCCTAATTGCGTACCATGGGTATGGTTACAAAATAAACTAGTGGAAATATCTATTAGTAGTTATTATGTGTTATTTTTTTGACAGAGTTTTGAAATGTTTCTATCTCGAAAATTAATTGAATTATTATAATTACTTCTTATAGTAAGTATTATTTAAATAATAAAATTAAT
Organism: Manduca sexta; assembly: GCF_014839805.1. Lineage (NCBI taxonomy): Eukaryota > Metazoa > Arthropoda > Insecta > Lepidoptera > Sphingidae > Manduca > Manduca sexta. Next base: position 4,865,109 of record NC_051125.1, read on the forward strand.
GGTTTTCACAACTTTGTATTAATAATTTAAAATTTCCAAAATATTCTAAAATATGTACCTTATTTTCAGATAGGTACTAATAACTTTTATGACATACGAACGAATACTTGGGATAACTTCAAAATCCGCAATTTCTCAATGAAACGACGCCATCGCAATAAGAGTGACGTCTTATGAAAAATGCCGTAATATCGGTGGAGTTGGAGACATTAAACCATCTGAATATGCGAGGGGTGCAAATGTCGTGGGGGCTTAAAATAGAAGTGGGACGAGGGTGGCTCGGGGCATTTAGAAATTTGCCGCAAAAGGTTATTAGTGGGCGCACTAAATCTAAGTTTAGAGGGGACATTAATATACAAACTATTTTTGTGGAGATGGCTTTTGAGATATTAAAAATATTTTTAAGTAGAAAGGGTGTGAAAAGTTTAAATTTGTGCCTTATTTATACTAAACAGTAATGCGACGTGCCTTATCTTCAGAATATGAAGTTTTTCAAATAAGAATATAATCAAGCATTTATGTAGATTACATATACTTATAGAAAAGTTTTTTAAATATGACGTACGTTCCGATCATAATTGCATATTGTTTCTATGCATGTGGTCAATTACTAAAAAAACATTAAGCCCACAGACCATGAAGTGTAAGAATTGTTTTAATAACACTAATAATTATCTATACACAATGAGGATAAAAACTCATGCATTTTCGTATCGGAGAATTGTTTTTCGAAGAACAGTGAATCACGGCGTGAACTCAGATTTGACGCATCGACAAGCAGATCAGCATTTGTCAATTATTGCCACCTCCTTGAGCAAGATTTATTTTTTGCATCTTTTGCTTTAGGAGTCCGTAGTGAAAATCGCCCTTATATTATACAAATTCACGTTAGTAATCATTTTTGAGTACTTTTTCTTACGCCAATTAATATTTGAATGATATTAAACATGATTGTTTAATCATTTTTTTTAATCCTATTTTTTAAAGTGACTGCTCTGCACTAAGATCTAATATGAAGATCTATTATGAATTATATGCTTAATTGTCTAGCATTCGATTTATCAGTAATTAGGCATTGTTTTCGCTATACAAAAGATCGAAAATCGTAACAAACGCGCCATTTGTACAACTCCAGTGCCATGTATTAAAAAAAAAGAAATATTTTTTTCTTACTAAAATAAGCGGGATATAAGTAGCCTATATGTCAACCCAAGACAGGGTCTATACATGAGCAAAGTTTCATTTAAATCTGTTCAGTTGTTACTGAGATTACTTCTGACAAACATCCAAACATTTTCACAAACTAGCGTTTATAATAAGAGTAATATATTCAAATAGTGTGTAGAAGTTGAGAATTTTATAGGAATGTGCATACTCACTATGACTCCTGATGCAAACGTGTTGAGGTTTGTAGTTCGGGTGCGATAATCTGTCTCGAACATTGTTCTAAGTGATTTCGATGAATTTATTTTGATTTCCTGTTTACGCGAATATAACATATCGAAGTAAAACTAATTTTCGGGTTTTATCGCGTAAAACAATATATAGCTGATGTGAAACACCGACGCTCAAGGCTGCAGTTGGTGAACATTCGGAAGAAGGCTCCAAACAATATCTTCGACACACCATAAATATTTGTGTAAGAACACCTATTCCTATCTAGGATAATTCGCGAGGCTATTGAAATGAAAAACGAACCAAAATTTAATAAAGCTTATTGGTGGAAGTTTATACAAGCTTAAGGTCTTGTTATATATTTAATAAAATCGGAACCCAAAAGACCAGCTGTCTAAACACTATGAGCTCAGTAGATCAGACAGCATCAAACAGCAACTGCATTTCTTTTTTATTTTTGTATAATTGCAAGGTGTAGGTAGATATTTTAACTTTAACTTTTTGATCGAGCAACACCCTGATCCGCCAAGGACCACAAAGTCATCGAAACTTCGGGAGTAAAATAAAAAGCCGCTATAAAATTAGAAAACTATTTATACTTCAAAATATATTTCGCTCACTATTCATCTGATTTTGATATAAGGTGGGGTAAGTTAATCGATCATTATATTGAATACAGTAAAAAGAATTAGTTTTGTTGAGTTTGCACACAACCGCAATATTGTGTGTTATATTGCGACAAGAGAGAGAGAGAGAATTTTATCTGATGCTCCAAATTCGACTGTTTTTTATAAACCTTCGGTCTAAAAAAATATGCTATGCACGGCCTGTAATAAACATATTAACAACAAGCCACTATAAAGAACTCATACATTTCGTACATCGATACTTACCGATGCACTGTTTACGCCCACGCGTACGTGAACCCTAAAGATCAACGACCGGCCCGAATCCTGACTTAGTAGTACATTTTTCTAAAGGGAAAAAGAAATTGCATTCATTCCGAAGAGGCATCGGCGTTAATAAAAAAACGGCTTATGGCTAGCGTCCACTAGGCTCGTCGAGTCGAGTTGCATTAATTCGCTTGCTATTAACATTTGATAGAAAACTATATTCATTACGAACGCGCTCTGGTGCTGTGTTCCGAACTAAAGCACCGCGTACGGAATAATTTATCGATTCGCCGCGCTGCGATTATGCTTTAGTAGACACACACCTTTATTCAGATGTTAGGGTGTTGACAAATGAGAAGCCTCGAGCCGTCTAATGAGGCGCAGCCTGTATCACCTGACGACCGAATAAAAGGCCCTCCGAGGTCTTCCTGGCTACGATTTGTTTGAATTTTTAAAGGGATTTTATGCTTAGAGAGTAATATTTAAGAGGATTTAAAAGATTTGTATATTTAAACGTGCGTTTCATCTTCTATCTATCTATACTTATAATAAATCTGTAGAGAGGTCAATTCTGTACATGAAATATACTTCCAAAATAACTATCAGGGGGTGATTAGGGATCGATACTGATGCCAAAAATGCAATTAGTACAATTTTTGTCTGTCTGTCTGTCTGTCTGTCTGTCTGTCTGTCCGTCTGTCTGTCTGTCTGTCTGTATAACCGTTATAGAAACAAAAACTACTCGACGGATTTTAACGAAACTTGGTACAATTATTTGTCATACTCCTGTGCTGGTTATAGTATACTTTTCATCACGCTACAATTAATAGGAGCAGAGCAGTGAAGGGAAATGTTGGGAAAACGGGAGAAGTTACTCCATTTTTTAAGCTTCCGTCGCGTGTGCAACCTTAATGGTTAAAGCTACACAGAAATCATGTATGACGGAAATGTTCTTCTTAAAATTATGTAAAAGATATCCCACGACAGCATATGTCTATCTTTTATGGTTGACTCACAATAACACATGTAACTCCCGATAGCTTAGCAGTTCGAAGCTTTCTCATTATATTTGTCTACTCTTACGTTTATAACACTCTCAGTCATCCCTAATTAAAAAAGTTAACATTATTAAATATTCCATAAAAAAGAATCATAGAAATACCAAAGTTATACATGAAATACGCTAATAATAAGCCATCATGCGTGAATACTGAATCATGCTATAAGGATTATTTTTGTATATATATAAGGTCGCGAACGCACAGGCAGGCGGCTTGCTTGGCACCTAGAGGCTAGCAAATCACCTAGCGAGTAGCTTCGTAAAACGAACATTCTCGAACGTTCGCGACCGGCTCCATTTTTGAAGTCCGAAATCCACGCGGGCGAAGCTGCGGGCGGAAGCTAGTTGTAAATATTATTGTTTTAAAAAATAAATTTATTTCTTTTAATTGTTTTTGATGTTACAAATTGTATTACTATTGATTTAATAAATAAAATGTATTTTTTAACATTATAGCACAGTAATCTACGCGTATTTTTTTAACATTATTTTCAAGCTAATAACTAGTTCAAAACAAAAATGGTAGTTGAATGTGAAATCTTGTAACACGAACAGAGGTGAACAGTGAACACAGGTGAATGTTAATCAGAATGAGTCACTGTTCCGCATTGGAGACATAGGTATTGTACCATTTGTTTAAGACACAAGCCACAAGAAGCCGATGAGAAACTAATACAATTGAAATATTACTCACAACGTTCATGCCATTGAGGCGAATTTTGCAAAACTTTATATGCATTAGAAGTTAGGCAGGCTTGATTCTCCTTATTCTAAATGGAGATAACGGAACGTTTTCTAGCTAAAACGTATGTTACAACTCTAATGAAACCATAATGACTTTAAATTTGGTCTGATAAACATTTTTAAATTCATTATCTTATATAGTATATTGTGAAAAAATAACTTAGTGAAAAAATAAATTCGTAAAGGTTTAAAATTTTAAATACATATATCATACATACATCGACGACAAAACTTCAATCGAAATGAACACGTAAAATGATCTCTAACAAAACCAACATGCAAAATCCGAATCAAACTTTATTATACAAATAAATCGGGAACCCAAAATGACACCCGAGCAATCCCGTAAGCCCACTTCGGACCAGACGCACCGGATTTGCACCCGCGCCGCTAAAATGTTATCTCCACTTTCAATGACGATTATTTATTTAATTTAAAATATTTCATATATGTAGTATTCTAACGTATCCGCAGGAGAACCAAAGTAACCGACATAGCCCTTAGAGTTGCGAAACTCAAGATAAGAGCAGCCCAGAACCGGTCCCTGTGGCACTCAATGGGGGAGGCCTATGTCCAGCAGTGGACGATTTCCGGCTGAAATGATAATGATGATAGTATTCTAACAAAGAAATAATAATAAATCATAATGTATAAAAAATTGCGATAAAATCCGAAAAGTAAACATAAGAAATCGTTAAGGAAAATCTAATCATTATATTTCATTAGGTGTTTGCTTATAGTAAATAAATTGCATTATGTATAATTCCTTAAGAGAAGGTAAACACAAAGAGGAAATAAAAATTCATAAATAATATTTGGTATTGAGTTCTTATGATTTACTCTGAAACACCGAGAATGAATATCTGCTCTGCATAAAGATTCCCAACTAACGCTCATTTCAGCATATTCTCTGATGCTTACATTAAATTTCTGTCATGGTTAGCAAGAGTCTGACGAACAAAATCCCTCTTAGTTACCAGCAACGAAAAACGGCTTACATTCATTTTACAAAATAAAATATTCCATTTGCAAATTATCCACAACTTTTTAGGCCCTCGCAATATACAGGTTGTTTAAATTGTAAACCAGCCGGATTTGGGATCAGAATGTCTATTATGTCTGATTCGGCACGATTCTCGTATTCCACTACGAACAAATCCCGCTTTTGTCATATTTCGACGGTTTTTCGTTAAACCTTAATCGTGTCGTTTGTTTCACATATATTTCGAATTTCGTGAAGCAAAATTTATTTCATTTAGAGTCGTGGTTTTGATTTTAGTTGGATCATATTGTATTCAAATTTTATGAAACATTGCATTTTATTTTATATTTGTAAGTTATAGTAAAGGCTCTATAGCTGTTTGTGTAATTATTTGGTAATTTTTCTATAAATCATATAAACGCATTACACAAAAAAAAAAATAGTTATTTAATTAACAATCAAAATAAAATGTCACTCTGCGAATAAAGTTATATTTAGACTGCTGTTGTAGGCATTTATAGTCATGACAAAGATTAACACGTTAGTAATCTTTTTATTTTCATAAGGACTGCACCTTGTCGTCTCGCGGAACCCTTTGTTTACGAGTTTCTCATTCATTCAGATAAAGAAGAAAAGAATAAAGCCATTTTTAAGATTGGAAACCTCGCCACAATCACAATTTTGCTTTTGTCCTATTGAATGACTTAAATCACAAAAACACTGTCCTTTGTTGTGGTTAGACGTAATGAAAATAATCACACCAAATATCAATTGTTTGAAGAACATTCCTTGGATTGTATAACGAATGTTTAGTTTTCTTACTTAAAAAAAAATAACCATAATTTATACCCATATCATGTATGCTTCAACAGTAAATACTCATGTCTCGAAAGCTTTTCTACCCTTATGTAAATTAGCGACTATTGTGACGTCACTATAGCAAATGAATGTAACACCCTCAAAGCTAATAAATCCATATCCATATAATGTGTTTTATATATGTGAAATTTATTAAAGTGAATACCATTTTTTCGGTACAATAATTGTAGAGTCCACATCCCACATGTCAATAGCCTCGTGTGCGAAGTCTAAATATTTCGACATTTTGTCTTTTTTGGCCTTAACAAGGTTATCGTCATGTGGAATCGTGACATCAACAAGTATTGCCCGATGCGACAATTGATCTACTATCACAATATTAGGCTTATTGGCAACAATAGTCCTATCTGTGATAATAGATCGATCCCGATCGATTTTATAGTGTGGGATATAAAACATCAACCCTGTATGTTATACTGTCCCACTGCTGGGCACGGGCCTCCTCTACTACTGAGAGGGATTATTTAAAATTCCTGTACATACGTCTATGTCTGATACATCTCTAAATATTTTACGTGCCCGACTCTTGCGTTAATAAATCCATGCAAAAACAAGCTTTAGTATATTCTAAGGGTGTTCGGAAGTACCCTTTTTGCGAAGTGACACTTATTTCTGGCAAGCAGGAAATTGCGTCAACTTGTAACTAGAGCGTTTAGGCTTATAGGGTAATTTGTTAAAACGAGACGCGAGGGATCCGACAGACGGAATATTAAATGGGATATATATTTTAATATTTTATCGCGGTATCTTTATGTACGGAGGAAGATTAATATAATTGGATGTAACGTTAATGCAGTACTTGAATGTTAGACATGGATATAAAACTATTTTTCTTATTTTATTGCGGTTTTTATATTATGATTAAAAGATGGAGATGTTGGTCGTCCTAAAAGTCAAAGTTACAGTATCTACAAGTATACATTTTTTTTATTTTATATATTGACAGTCCAATCTTCGCACAGTGGGCTAATTCTCTTGAACTCTGGCAGCCGGTCTTTTATAACATATTTTTATGGGATGAATGCAGAACCTTTTTCATTTTTAAGTCGGCTTAAATATATTTATAATTAATGTATTACTTAAACATCTATGTAAAGCCTTCGATATACATCCGTAATATGGCACTTAGTCACGTGATCTAGATAAAAGATGTGGGCATTTTTGTGTTTCTGGGCTTTGTGTCTATCGAATACAAATGAGTCAAACGCATGACTCACGTCCAATGTATTTAGTCAGAACATTTTTAACGTACAAGGAAAGTATATTTAATACATTTACTTATACAAAGTGTTGCTTATCTTCAATATTTTAGAATTTGTGGCCTTTGATTTGTTTGATAATTATTAAAAGCATTTTAAAATCGATTGATTTCATCGATTAATTTATTGGAAAATTTCTGCAAAATGCATGAGAAAGAATGTTTCTTTTAAACCACACTTAAGAGCGAGGAAAGATAGAAGAAAATTATGTATATACAATACTTGTATACATTGTCCCACTGGCATCCTCTTCAATAACGGTTAAGGCTTTAGTTCACTACGCTGGTCTACGGATTGGTAGACTTCACCCACCTAAGAAATTCTTATGGCGAATACTTGAACGAAAATGTGCCACAATTCACCATGACGAAACATCATGATTATGAAGCAGTAGCTGTTACAGTGAGCCTATTTTTCTCATTGATGCACTTTGTACGCAAATTGTCTCGTCCCAGTTTAGTCGTCACTTGGAGCGACATTGATGTTAAAACTTTGTCATTTGTATGAAACCATTATATTTTTGTTGAAATTAGGTAGAGAAGGAATTCAACAAATTAGAAGTATTCAAACTATTATAAACGATTCACGTTTCATCTTGATATAAAAGAGTCAAATAATTTATGACGTCACATAAGTGCAAATTTTTATGTTTGAATTATCTATTAACTTGATATAGAGAACTAACGGTTTTTTATAAAACCAAGTAACCACAGAACATCATTGTGTGATATGTCAATATAAAATTGTATAAATTAAATGAACACCAAAAATATTCTATTTAAATCAACAGATCGACATAATCATATTTTTATGCCTTCAATATGGATGATTTTTATGAAAAGAGTTTTATATTCGTTGTGTTCTGAACTGTAACTTCAGAGAACCGGACAGAGGGTGCAAACAAATAAAACCATTTCACGGCTGACAATAAACCCTTAAGGAAATTTCCTTTGACCGGAAAAGATGACTCCATTTGGTTTTACAAGGATTTGTTGTTTTTTAAGATATTTAAAACCGTGAGCTAAAGTCATCTTTACGAATTAGTGAAGAGTTAAGTTTTAATGCATAATTGATTTATTTATTGAAGCCGAGAAGGATTTTTTATTGTCTACTCCAATTAGGATTGGATAAGTTTACTTGGTATAATGTGGTCATGTTTTATTTTCGTGTAATTCGAATGAATATATGGAGATGTATGGGAGGAAGATTTATGCTTAATCACTGGATAACCTTGAATTTGTAGTTTAGGTAAGCATTAATTAATATTTTTGGCACAGAATTTAGGCTTATTGTTGTATTCTTTTATGAAAAAACTATCAAAGAAGATGTTTTTTCGACATCTTATTTTTATTATAAAGTAGGTAACCAATGTTTCTTAAACGCTCTACGTGAGTTGATTTCTCTAAGTATCAAAAAATTGTATCATGACAGAATTTTTATCGCATTAATCAAAACAGAGTAGCAATGTATAAAATCTTATCCATGTTATAGCCACAAATGAGGTACTGTGTATGAAAAACAGTGGATGGCGCGTGAGTTTGCGCGTTGGCGGGAGATTACCGGACTTTTATCAGCAAACAGATGGTCAGACCGACTGATTCATAACTACGTATGTATTTCATCACCTATTGAAATCCATTGCAGTAGCATGCCGATAGCAAAAAAGGAAGTAACTGACGATACAGCAGGTCGTATTAAGTGAATAGAAAATATGAAATCGGAAAGAAGAAAATACTTATAATCTGTATTACAGAATAGAGTGAAGACAACCTCAACTTCTTTGATTGTTTATAATACATTAAATTAGTTAGAGCTATTATCGTCCTTTTATTATAAATTTTATAAAATACGATCAATATTGTAACATTACCCACGTCTCTATTACCGGAAACCATTAGATTCGAATTAAATATTTTTAATTATAGGATTAACACAAACAAGTTCGGCAGGTCTAAATAAAGCTGTAGATAATAAGCAATACCATTAGTGTGGTAAAGGAAATACGTGTTTGTGTTAGATAGGCATACGCTTTTAACTAAATCGTCTCGCTTGGGTTATTTTAAGGGAGGATTTCGATTGAAGCGGTTTGCGGAGAATGCATTTGTTTTGGAAGAGCGGCTGTAGACGAGAAAATTGTTGATTGAAGACATTGTGTGTTATAAATACTATAGTTCCCGCTTTTTATTAACTTGACAATACTTTTGTTAGTCTGACAAGGGTCGGCGTATACTAACACACAGGACTTTTTGGCGCTAGCAACCCACTTGCCGCTCATGCACTAATGCCAAAAAACAAAGTTGTGAGAGTACCTTGGTACACTGTAGGTTAATAATATCAGCCCTGTATTATATACCTGTGCCACTGTTGGGCACGGACGTTCTCTTCTACTGAGAGGGATTGGGCCTTAGTCCACCACGCTGGCTGAGTGCGGATTGGTAGACTTTACACACCCTCGAAATTCCTACAGAGAACTTCTCAGGTATGCAGGTTTCCTCACGATGTTTTGATGCATTAGACCATTGTGATGACGATAATACCATCTACTTTATAGGAGAGGAGTATTATGTACACCATGTAGATTGTATAAATTATACAAAAGTATATCAAAATAAACGGTGACACTTGCGTTTGTCGTTTGCAGCCCATCGCTGACGCGGTCGGTTCTGTTCGGAAATGTACCTTTAGAGCACTTTACTTGGCAGTGCATGCGCTACCCATTCGATACTTCCTACACGTTTTACATTACGTATTCCGGATGGCGAGCGATTTAAATTTGTAGGTTAGGGTTAACAAGTTATGTTGTCGAAAACGTGCTGAATGTAGTATATTATGAGGTGTGATGGTGTGAGTATTCTATTGAAATTGTTATGTTATGTTATTTTATCAAGTTATCCGGAACCTATATATGGAGTAAAAGTGACTATAATACTATCGTTAAGTATCAATCTAATCTATAATCTTCAAATTCGAAGCTGGTGTATTTCTGAGTATTTGGTTTTGTAATTTTTTTTATTATAATATAAAATTATAGATATGTACGATTTTATTTTCAGTTAACCTCAAATGCTTTGTTGATTTAGTTTTGAAGTTTTCAGTAGTCATCTAGCTCGTATATTGATTTTTAGATAAAATCTAATACCATAAGAAGTTCTATAAACAACTGGTAACTAATAACCGTTGTTATAAGGTTGAAAATAAAATCTATATTATACCAAAAATTTTAAATTCCGATATAGGAAGTGATGTTTAATAAAAAGAAAAAAAAATATTTATAGGGAGCAAATATATCACTGCTTTTTATTCATACCTTATGAATAAATAATTCGAGTTTGATTTGTCCAAACCGCAGGCCATATTCGTCACCTCTCAAATGATGGGAACCCTTTTTCATAAACCATATGATGTGGGCACACTATCACAGTTTGTCTGTAGACAGCCCTCGTGTCGTCTTGTTTATTCATCCTTTAAAGAAAACACGGCGATGCTTATAGAACGGCTGTTGGAGTGTCATGAGAGAATTCCAGTGTATTTGTATGGAAGAGATTTGGCTGACGGTTACTTCACTTTATCGGGAATTTCAGAAATAGTCTTATGTTTGGACGTGTTGCTCTGTTTGGAATTGGTAAAATATTCTGTTTATAAATAAGCTTTTGCTCGTGTCTTCTAGTGCGTGTTAAAGTTTTTCTGGTGTAAAATCCCCGCTACATATTTTCCCGAGATAAAAGTAGCCTATGACTTTTAAAAGGTTAGATACCTTTGATACTATTCTCATGCCAAATTTCGTTGAAATCAGTTTAATAGATTTTGTTTTGAGCTACAGACGCGGCGGGGGACTTTGTTTTATAATATGTAATTATAGGTGTTGTTACAGGTCTCCACCATATTTTTCTCGATATTGAAGTTCTACTGCTTTACGAGGGTATATTATATTTGTGTATACAATATACAGAAATATCACCCAAATTGGTAATATTTTCTGATTTTTTTCGTTGATTTGCAAAATCATCTTGTCATACAAACTGGTTTGATAATTAGGAACACAAGAAAAAATGAATCAGTGTTGCTCTTCATACATGTGACAACTGATTTTTATTTATAAAGATTAACCCCCTTATTCATAAACGTTTTTTATCTAAGGACGAAGTAAAGCTGTGATAACAAGCCTGTTTCTCAGTGCCCAACGGATCTGAGAAATAGACATAGGGCCGTTGTGATTGGTTATTATTGTTGTATTTCAATATTAGCCAATCACAACGGCCCTACGTCTACGCACTGCGAAAACTGCCATGCCGTCAGCACTGAGAAACAGACTTGTTATCACAGCCTTTCTCGGTCGTTCGATAAAAAACGTTTATGAATAAGGGGGTAAGTAGTAAGATTTTAATGACATATTTTAAGCCATTAATTTCTATTTAGATTTATGATTAATGTTTATTAGTTCATACCGTAACACACGCGTTTGCGACATACTCGCCGGACAATTTATTCATTCTCCAATTTGTTAAGTCAAATTAGATGGACGGAAACGGATCCTTTGACCATTTTGCCGCTACTACATTTTTATGAGTGTTTTTTTATTGAAAAATATACTTTAAGTGGGTTTAACTCAATTGGTATTTGATTTCGCAAAATAGGTTTGATGATAGGTCAGAAAAAAATCAAGTTTCCTATCCTTTCAGGTGTGAGCATAAGTATTTTATTTCTTAACTTCGTGCGTTATTGTACTTTGTTGACTGTACTGCAGTTTTAACTTTAATTGTTACTTTACTGTACACTTTTATAGATTACTGACGTTTTTCTGCCAAGTTAATAAGAAACGATTCGACCATGTTTCTTAAAGCTATGAATAGTATATTGTAATATAAAATTAGATCTATCAAGAATCTATGTGAGGTCAACGGCCTCTTATTTTGTTCTCATGGGTATATACAGCGGACGGTATATCTAAAGACTACAAACAGATCCCATGCAATTTCAAAATATATTCTTCTTATAGATAAAGAGTTGTTCTTTACTAGCCATTTACCTATAATTGCCTTTTATAGGTAAAGGGCTAGTCAAAATGGGTTATTATAAATAAAAAAACATAGAATTATTATACCATTACCATTCCAATAAAGTTTTATAGTTTTTAGACATAAAATTCAATATAGTTTTATGGTTACATTTCCTCGATTACAAAAACAATATGAAACCATGTCAATTACCATTGAAAGTAACGTCCATCGTAATGTGTTACGTTCAGACCAATTCTATTGTATTACCTCTACAATGTTAATGAAACTGTTTTGTGTACTTTTCAGAGTGGAAAATGTCGAACATCAGCTACCGGTACATTAAGCTACTTTGTCAAGATAAAAATGGCTCTTATATCAAGGTAAGAAAGGATCTTTTTATCCTCTTATTAGAAAGGTTAAAGAATCCCTTTATCCTCGTATTAATGAACGTTTTAACTTATCGATGACTTTAGCTCATTTAAATTTTTCTTTACGTTAGATGCTTTGAGGCAGACTGTTTTTTTATTATGATTAAAACTACGGTATTTTACTGATATTCTACCTGATATGTATTCTGTTATGATACTTTAAGCATTGAAATCTTATTTCATTATACATAATTATAGTTTCCCTAGGAAAGGAGCTTATAGTAAATATTACAATCTTGATGGTTATTTAAAATTTTGGGCAGTTTTGTTTTTCGTTAAAGCCAGATTTCTATCCTTCCATTAGGTGAGTGACTTGCTCGTCATACAATCTTGTAAAAACCTTTCAAACGTTGCGCTAATTAGATACAAGTTGGCTAGACCTTGTAAAAGTTGCAGGAATCCGCTGGATGCAAGCCGCTCCAGGTTGGTCTCGACATATTTGGGGAGGCTTACGTTTAGCAGTCAACTTCCAAATGCTGATGAAGAAGTTGCGCAAACTTCTCAAAAAACACTAAACTATTACAAAATTTAAAGATACTGAAGTTGATGTTGCTGAAACTGTCAATTTTTATTAGTGTAATGTTACTCGGCAACAAGTTGACAGCGTCTGCGGAACGCCTTACACTACCTCACAATGGTACCAACTATTCCAAACTTCATTACACACTTGGTTCCTTCCACTTATTTTTATCTCCGTTATGGGTTAATTTAATAACTGTTGTATCTTATATTTCGATATTGCGTGTTCTCTGCCCATAACACGAGTGTACTCAAGTTCCACATGATTAAGTACGGTGCAACTAGCGTAGTTCAATTTATTTCGGAGCAAAGCAATAGATATTAAAAATTACGTCTATAAATCCTGCATTAATGTAAAAATATGTTTAAGAGATATAGATAATATTTAACAACAAATAGTGGATAATATAGGTTACTATTTTAAACGGAAAAGTGGACATTGAAACTAGTTTTAGGTAAGAATTCTATACAGGACAAGTTGTGAGCTGAAATAGCTAAACAAGCTTCGTTATAATTAAATTATGTTTTTATTAAAGTACTAGCTGACCCGACAGATGTCCCGTTTTAATTATGAACTTGCAGCGCGCATTCTGTCAATAGCTGACAGTTATTTCAAACAATTGACAGTTAGGTATATAAAATTAATATTTTCGTTAAGGTTTCTTAAATTATCTAATTTTCCGCGCAATTTGTTGAATTTTTTTTTCATAAGAACCTTCTCCTGGCTATAACAAACACAACAAAAAAAAAATAGTGAAATCGGTCCAACCGTTCACGCGTGATGGCGCTACCAAGGGAAATAGGGATTTATTTTTATATGTATAGATTAAAATTATTGTATACTTACATAGTTCAATTGCTATTTTGAAAACTTTGGCAATTAGAGAGTGATAATTAATTTGTCCAGAAAGGTAAGACGTCTCCTTTCGTTCATACTATCCAGGCATTTACATTAAGCCTGCTGCATATTGTTATGATGTTAAAATATATAAACTTATGAAATTATCGAAATTGAAAATAATATAACAATAATTTAATTTCAATTTTAATAAGTCTCAATAACCATTACAATATTATCTCTACGTAAATCTCCCTTACAACGCGAAGTATCACAAGCCTAGATAAATAATTTTGTTTTTCCAATAACCCTTCCCAAGAACATAAATCAAGCAGCCAGTTTTTATCCGATGCATAACCACATAACCACAGGGAATCAATTCGAATGGATGACGTTTAATTTTTCCCACAGAAACTCATATTCGGATGCATTTGACATTTCCAATTTCCTGCTTTGAATGCCGCACTGACCAAACTTCCCCTACGGTTAATAGACATGTGTATCGACGTATTTAGATACCATAGTGTACGATCTGGAATGCATTGCTGGGTATTTAGATGTGGGTTTTTGTTATTAATTATGTTAACATTTTTAGTTTTGCAGACTTATTTGACAATTGAAAATGACAAGTCAAAGATTTTGACTCGTATTAGTTATATGAAGTTCTATAGAGACAATAGATTATTATTTAACCCTACACAAGATATATTAGAACTAAATTCTCCCACAAAACATTATTTATTGTTGACAAAGCTTTCAATATCTTTATACGATGGACTACTATTTCTTTGCAATTAAAACTTAGTATAATGACATTTATTTTATACACACGTATACAACAAAGGGAAAGCGATTACAAACATTGCTTTCAACATAAAATTACGCATAAACATTTACATCAGGCTGTAATACAACCGTGACGACAAGACACTGCAATTAACTGCAAACTAACAACTCTAATCAATATCACATACAGGATAGGAAATCTAAAGTTACTTACTCTAAGCATGTACTCGGATGCAAACAAAAGATTACAGAGTAAAGTTTGCAGTGGTAGTA
This sequence comes from Manduca sexta, assembly GCF_014839805.1. Classification (NCBI taxonomy): domain Eukaryota; kingdom Metazoa; phylum Arthropoda; class Insecta; order Lepidoptera; family Sphingidae; genus Manduca; species Manduca sexta. The sequence goes on from NC_051125.1 coordinate 4,880,162, forward strand.
CGTTCAATTTCCGATACGGGCACAAAGCGGCGCCGCTCGTCCCGACGCTTCCTACACGAGCCTCTGGATGCTATCATCCGTGAACACGCACAGATTGGACTTAACTATTCTGCTATAGAAATTCAAATGGTGCATTAGTGTTTAATATCATTCATTGGGAACTCCTTTTTAGCGTTGATTTTAACGGACTGGCTGTAATCGTCTCGCGAAGAAGGTCTAAGGCCACAATATAAGCTTGCGTTAAGTAATACTAGATTGATCTTAATAAAGTATTTAATGAGAATTATATTAAGAGAGCTAATTACTACCAATCAATAATCAGCCTTTAATAAATACGCTCCAATTATCTACAAAATACGTCGCGACGTCAGACATAACGAGTAATTAGTACTTTTCCCTACAGTTTACAAAAGCAAAGTGAAAACAAAGGGCCCTCAAGAACAATCAATGGCACGGGGGAAAATAACAAATAGCAGAACAAATCAAGCGTGACTGTACCTGCGTTAATAAGAAAAAAATCCCTTGTTTCCCTGCAGAATGCCAGACTGGTATCAATAGTAACTTTCTTCATTTACACTCTTGTGTACTGAGAAATGAGCCCTTTTCATTATTCAGAAAGTTTAAAATACATTGCTCATCATAGTGACCGGTTTTCAATCCAATTGTTTAGATCGTTTGTTTGTGTTTACAAGTTTTTGTTTAGTGTCTGAAAATGCATTAATTTATATGAGTATTTTAGAAAGGTTGTTATTTTGTTAGATAATTTATTAAAGTCAATCACGTTTCGAAATTAGTGTTTCAAATTAAATGTAACTATATGACATGTAACATAGACATTTTCTTTAAGTTTAATATTTAAATGTTGTTGAAAAAGATTTACTTCGCTTGTTACGCAACTATAAGTCGGCAGTATTTTGATTTCTGTTCATAAATAATAATAATGTCAGCCCTATATACTGTACCACTGCTGGACACGGGCTTCCTGTAATACTGAGAGGGATTAGGCCTTAGTCAAAATTATTTGCTTTACCGTAAAGCATAATTTTTGTTCATACAAGTATTAAATATACTGGACAACTTCATTTAATTAAATTAAAAACTCAATACGAGTTTTCTCTATGGAATCTAAAACTCGTAGACTTATTTCGGAAAGCGCGTTTTCAAGAAATTATTTATTTTTGTTTCCCATCAACACAGTAATTGACTTTTGACAACTTTCTAACGAGATTTCCGGTGTTGATGTTGATATCTGATGGCTTGTTTCGTGTCTGCTCCTCGTTAATGTTTTAGATTTTTGTTTTCTTTCCTATTCCCCCATTTTGCGCCCTTTTCATAACATTGGTATTTTTATGCATGGATTTTTGGACTTAGACAATTGAAATTATATCAGTGTTTGTTTCACTCTTGTATATTATATAATATTAAAATATCATTTTAACTGTATTTTCAAGTCGTAATAATTTGTATACTATAATATACTATTTGCTTCTAATATTATTAAAACTTACGCGAGACATATTAAATTAGTCAAAAAAATTCTAATTATTCTTTTATTAATCTTATCTTTATTAATTTTATTAATATATTAATCTATTATTTGCTTCTAATTTAAAATATCATTTTAACTATATTTTCGAGTCGTAAATTTATGAATATATCGTTTTAAGTGAGAAAGATAAAACATAAAAGTTGTTTCGTTCGCGTTTAATGTCAGAGAAATAAATTTTTATGTATACAAATGGTAATTACATTTTTATAACTAAGTTAGAAAGTAAAATCAGCTGTAGGTATTTTTATCGCATAATATCTTCGGTAATCTACCGATTTTTATCGTTAATTTTATATTCGGTATTGTTTATGTTACGAGGGTGGTCTCATATAAACTGATTAAAAATTTATGTTAGAGATAAAAAAAATATATATACATCGCAATTATTGTATTATTTGCTCATAACCAACAAATAAATGTACTCGCCAACAAACCATATAGAAAACTCTTAAATAAAACAGAGGTCATTTATCGCAATCAGATTAACTTAATAATGATTATATAAATTTGAAAGTAAAATTTATAAAAATAAAGATCCATAATACTTATATATAACTTTTTAGAGCTGTTTTTAAGTCCTGATGAATAAAGAAGAAATATAATTACTATTCCGCTCGTTGTAATACAATAAGCGTATCTTATATCCGAACATTTAAAATGTGCGTTGTTCTAGAAAGTGCTATTACTTATTACACTAGAGTGTATTTGGCCAAAAAAATGTCACGACAGCAACGAAACGCATTATTCATAAACCCAGGAGCGAAGTGTTGAACTGACACTCTGGGGATTCGCAGTTTTAATGTTCAATTTGCATTTTGTAGTATACTTTACATTTTCAGATAAAAAATAATAGACTTTACTATCCACTAAGATTGGCGATGCATCTAATTTGTGATTATATAGAAAAGGTGGTAACGAAATTAGCTAAAAGGTAAATAATAATTGAAAAAATGCTTTTGTCTCTTAGAAGAACACCCCAAAGTATGCATAGTGTGCAGTGCCAAAATATGCCACTTAAAAATTCAATTAAAGTAACCTTTGGCATACTAAAATATTAATCAATCCCCTATACTAGATGTCTTGCTGTTTTATCTTCAAATACCTTATACTATCTTATGTGATGAAATATCATCTCATAACATTAAATGGCGGAAAGGAATAAAAGAGAAATGATAATCGCAGAGGTGCCCGGTTGGGGGACATAACCAAGTACTTCCAAACAATTAGACGAAGCTCGTTAACTTTACGGCAGTTTTAAGGCGTCCTTCCTGCCTCAATGCATTTAGTTATTATGCATTAAAAGGTGAATATTTTAATAGAGTTTAAATTGTTTTGTTGATGTTTAATTTAGCGTTGGGTATAATTTTAATTTTGTTTTGTTAATTTATTTTTATGATTTGTACGGTCTGTTCTTTTACAATTTATTTGCATTTTGAACCAATGTATTTCGAACATTTAGTTTTTATATTTAGAAAAGTTTGTCATTGGATAATTGATATTTTTTCTATAAAGACGAGGCCGCAACCAAATAGGTTAGTATGTTGAGAATCATCAACAATCAACAGATATTGACACGACCTATTCCGTGACCTGATTATGGTACTAATAGCTATTTACGACTTAAACTCTTATGCTGTTGTGGCAAAGTTCAGAACAAGGATGCAAGCGAACGTTTGTTTTCGTTTTCATTGCCTAGCAACAGTTTACATGGAAGGTCATTGACCCTACTTGTGTCTGTTACTGCTCATACCAGGAAATTGGTTAGACATGTTGACATAGAACGAGTCGTCACGCTATACTTGATGCTAAGACTTGATATAAAACAAGTAATGCAGTCGAAAACAGACATTCGATAATTGTCTGGTAATTATTGTGATTGATAAAATATTATATTGATATTTCATTCTTAACGACATAGAGGTTATGGAATATATTTCTTTGAGTATTATCGATTTTTATTAAATGCGCATTCATATTGTATTTAACTTATTATTTACTTGAGAGGGTTGTGCAGTCATATGAAAATTTAAATTAATTTATTCCTTATTTCACGAGCCTATAAATGAACTGCTCTAAACAACAATAAAAAAACAATTGCATTTTATTTTTTTCTCTTCTCACTTTATCATGTACTGTAAGTCTTTACACTAAACTGATTGAAAAGAGCAACACCAGAGTTTCTTTCCCGTTCTTCTCTGGTGAGAACTGCTTTCCGAACTGGTGGTAGAGTTAATATTGACGGAATCTACATAATGTATAACATTTTACAGATTCAAATAAATCGTTTCATTTCATTTCACTAGGTGTTGCTCTCAGTATTATCTTTCCATCTGCGTGTAAAGTCTTTTCCTCTACAAAAGTCCTAAGAACACGGTACCACGCCAGCGCCACTAATTTAAACATCAGATGAAAACAATATCATTATTTCCCTTGGAAGCAAATTACCTAATAATGATTTCTTATGTTTACGCGAATGTTAGACATTAAAATTAAACTATTTTTGGGATTTTATCGCGGTTTTAATCTTTTAGTTTACTCCCGACGCGACGTTTCGACTTTGCAGCGCTCGTGGTCACGGGGTTACCGAGATAAAAAAATACCTATGTGTTAATCCACGACATGGTCTACCCGTGTATCAAATTTCATCCAAATACGTTCTGCTGTATCTGCGTTTGCTTCTAACATAAAAATCACAAACTTTTGCCTTTCTAATATATTAGTAAGAGTAACAAGTGAAATAAGATAAAACAACAAGTGAATAGTTCAAATATCTAGAATAATTCTATTGGACTGATAAACAAAACAAATTAAACAGAGCAATGTATATTGTCAATTGTGTGGAATAATTATTTAATTCGTACGAGTACAGCGCGTCCATATCGATCGGGAATTCAGCGGATTAATGAAATTATGCCATTTTACATGCGTAACGACTGCGAAATGTCGTTTATTATGCTCTATTAGAGATACGAGAGGTACTGACTGTTCAAAATAATTTTGGTATAATATATAAGGCATGTCAAGTCTGCTAACCTGTAGTTAGTACAGCCAAGACGAATGTCCGCAGGTTCAAACCTCATGGGCACGCATCTTTGACATTACAAAATTATCTGATTTTTCTTTGTAAATTATCGGTTCCATTAACGGTGAAGGAAAGCATCGTGAGAAAACCTGTATGCCTGAGAAGTTCTCTATAGGTATTTAAGGCACATCTGACATTAATATGGTGTATGAGTCCTCTTTGTAAATTATCGGTTCCTTTAACGGTGAAGGAAAGCATCGTGAGGAAACCTACATACTTGAGTAGTTCATTATAAGAATTTTAAGGGTGTGTTAAGTCTGCCAACCCGCACAAGGCCTGCTTGGTGCACTAAGGCCTAAACCCTTTCAGTAGTAGAGGTGGCCCATGCTCGGTAGTGGTAAGTATATCACACAGGGCTGGTATTATTATTGATGATTACTTGTTAAAGCCCCAAAGGAAGTTGACGTGAGATGGGCGGCCAGCGATAAATTATACCAAATCCTTTCTTCATTTTTGAAAATGTGTGTCGTGGTGACCCAACTTGGATGGGACAAGGGGAGGTGAAAGATGAACCTTGCAAATTGTTTGATCGACTTTTGGTAAATTCATAAGAAAATGCACTGTTTAATTTACATTAATTAATCTCACGACTACGTTTATGGTTGAATAATAGTGAGTGTGACGGATTACAAATAAAATATAGACGCGGGCGCACGGCCGGGGGTGAAGGGTAGTTGCCATGCGGCAGTCGGACTAAGAGGACGTGTGTCCACGGCTAGTTGGGAAGCTAAAGTGGTTTTGTTTTACTTACCCCTTTGACAGGTAGACGTCACAGTGAGTAGAATTAGGGAACGCAATACTAATTCCGGCATAAATGGAACAATAAATTAGTTTAAATTGCAATTTATTAACCGACTTCCGATAAAGATTGAGGTTCTCAATTCGTGTGCTTGTATTTTTGATTTTAAAATGATCGCATTGCAGAACATTGCACAACTATAATAAAATTGTTGAAATACCACATCCCCTTTAAAACAGCTCGTTCAAGCACATCCTTACGATCATATAAATATTTGTTCTTTTAACGCCACAAAATGTATTGTCTAAAAAGTTTTTACTTTTTATTTTCATTTTAATGCATGAACTAAACCCTTTTTTTGCATCTTAAAAGAGCCCTCTGCGTCAAAGTAAAAGCATCCCACTTGAGTGCATGTGGGGAAACACGTGGATGGTGTCGTTTCAATCCGAAGACACACACGACACAGTGTCAAGCACTGTGTGCTTTACACAAACAACAGCCAAATGATATTACGACTTTCCTTTATTAGCTGTAGTTAATGATTTAGTGAAAACATCCGTTGGAAAACGAGTTATTGACAGGATACGCAAAGCTATGGCGTAATTATTTTATGTCCACTTAATTTGTTTATGATACAAGGTAAGAGAAGGGGCTGATATGTTAAACGTACGTGTTAGTGATCCCTGCGGAATAATGAAGCGGTGACGCGACTACCAATGAAACTACCTAATTTGCATCGTTAAACGTTGACTACTTTATTTTGTATGAATGTAAACTTTAGGGCCGGCGCATATCCGGCGGAGCGCAGCGCATAGAATTTCTTTAAATATTGTTGTGTTAATTGGTTTTGAATATTATTTCAATGAAAACAATGTTGATAATAGTTTGATTGTAAAAAAATATCTGCGCGGCGCTAAACTATATATGCGCCGGCGCTTATTGGCACCGTGAATTTTTACAGATTTATAAACTTAACAATCTGGGTTTATCTCAAACTGAAATGCAATGTTTTTATTTTGACTTAAATTCGGACAAAGATTTTAATAGTCATACTGCCAAATTCATTAGCCATCATTCCTTCAAACGAAAGCACAAAATTGTTTCCAATCTGATATTGGACAGGACAAATAGATAACGCTATGCACTACCAACACTCTCCCATACAAGACACCTACAGAGATCAATTGTAGCATGTGCGAATACCTGACATAATGCATCATGTTATTTGTTTTCAATTATCAGCATCTCGTTTCTCAAAACATGCAATGGAAATGTACTCATACTGGAGTCAGCGTAACACGTAGCCGTAGGGTGTTCCGCGTGGATGGGCCGCGGGTTTGCGAGATTTTTATTTGAGAAACTTTTTTCATTGCCACCCCGTCTGCGAACTAAGCAAATACCTCACTTTATGCTTACGGCTTCAATGTTCATATAGCTTTTTTGTTGGCTGATAGTTTAGTATTTTTATATCGTGTTCAATTGCGGCATTTATGCAGGAATAAGGATTGCAAATAGCAAATCAGTTGGATGATTTGCTATAAAATATTGGTATATTTTTGTACAATCGCTGCGGAGTTGGATATTAAATGTATTGATTTTTTATTTACTGTGTACTTTAGACTAGGTTATTGGCAAAATATTTTAATTAGTTGGCATCGAAGTTATCCTTCCGTGGTGCTCGTGTGTCACATATTAAAGCAAATACCTAAACCTACCGGCTGTGGCTGAACAGGGTTTAACTCATTTCTCGTACGTTTCCAATATGTGCTCCGGGGCGAATACAAAATCGAACAAATATAAGTACACGGGAACAAATGGGCTACATCCGAAATTACCATGAAATTTCAAATGGCATGCCGGCACTTACGAGGGCTTTTTAGATATTTTTTTACGAAATATTACGTTCATTCAAAATATTATCGCATATTTGTTCAAGTCAAGATGGAATTGATTGTTTTAAGGCAAAGTAGGCATAGTAAACAGCAGCATAGATTTTTATAATTTCATTTGGATTTACCAAGGACAAATTAGGTGTAAACTCTAAAGAGTTAAAGAGCTGAATAGTGATTGAAAACTGGCGATTTGAAGTCAAAATTGTATAAAGTATAACACTGACAAATCTGTCAGTTTTGGAACTTTTATTGACTTTAACACGCTAAAAGGAAAGAATAAGATTCGAAATTGGCAAAATCACTGATATATAAACGGTGAAAAACATAATTTAAAAGAAGAAGAAGAAATGTGAGCATAATAAACAGCAAAATTTAAGTAAAATTGGAGTACTTTGGATGCGTAACGTGTTAAAAGATGGATATTAAAGCGATCAGCCTTATATGTTAGAATTATCGCTTCTCAAGTCAACGGGTTCCTATTTCTTGTAAATATAAAAATTATTCCTTTTCCTTGTAAATCCTTTAGAGTTTAAATTTATTTTTGAGTCTGAATCACTATAACACTGTTTTTTTTTTTACAGTTACTGAACACGCTGTCATCTGATCTTGAAGATATGCTGACAGAACTATACGAGGAGCATAATTTATCCAGGTAAGTTTTATTGTTAGTTTCTTTCATTCGTTGTTAAACTGCTATGCCGTGCGTTTCTGCATATATTTTTTTTATAATATAATGTATGTAATTAGGACAAAATGCTATAAAACATTATATATTTGATTCCAATTGGAAACTAATTATAAGCTGTCTTTCAACTTGTTTGATAACGACGAACCCTACAATACCTGAATTTGCGGTGAGATTCATACAGAATATTAATGATAATTATTATCACCAGAATTATCATGATATGTTACCATATGTACCATTCTGTATCGTCGTTAGTAATTAAATCAATTAAAATAATAAAAAAATAGGTATTTAAAAAATTGCTGATATTTTCAATATCGATGGCTTTATTACTTATTTTATGACTTTTATCGTGTAAAAAGGTTTTATCGGACATACCGTGTTGTAATCGCATTACTGGCATACTGGCGCGCTTCGTCGGCGACAAATCGAATTACACGCGGTCCTGAGTTCGACTCTTGACTCAAGCAGCTCTCCTTTGATACTGAAACCCTTTGAAATATTATTATGAAGTGCCTTTTAGGTAAATATGTGGGAAGATTAAAGTGAAAAACGTTTAAAGTTTCGTGTTTGAAAATGCAGTTTAAACTTGTTTGATCGATTTTGTATTGTTAATTATGAACATTATTGGTATAATTATTTTTTATTTATAGTGTTATTTTATTGATATAGCATTGCACTACATAAAAAAGGGCCTAAATAGAAATAAAAAAACATTTAATAGTCACTTACTATAAGTTCCCAGGAAAATCAAGTCACGCGTATATTTTTATTTGTTTACGGGCAATCTAGAAACCGATGTAACGGCAATACCGGATTTATTTCCCTAGATCGAGGTGTTATTTTGTAATGAAATGTAAATGAGCGGCAAATAGATCGCTTTTTGTTGCAAATCAGCTGACTGAACGCGAGCGAAACCCAAATAGCAATACGTATCGTGCGTACTTCTATTCAAAATAGAGCATTTATCTAAAGCAAACAGGCAACTGTAAATAGCTTTTTTGTACCGTAATGAACGAATCGTATAATCATCATCATCAGCGCTGTATTATATACTGTTCCACTTCTGGGCACGAGCCTCCTCTACTACTGGGAGGGATTAGGCCTTAGTCCACTACGCTGGCCTAGTGCGGATTGGCAGACTTTACACACCCTCAATATTCCTATAGAGAACTTCTCAGGTATGCATGTTTCCTCACGATGTTTTCCTTCACTGTTTAAGGCAAGCGATAATTCACAAATAATAAACACGTATTTTTTTTAGAAAACTTAGAGGTGTTTGGTAGTCCGTTCCATACCCAACTAGGCTATCGCCGCTTCGTATGTCGATATAATAATCGTATAATAGTAAATGGATATTCGAATTTCGAGTTCGCATATTGCTTTTAATAAAAAATAAAATCCTTTGTCCATGCGGGGATTACACGGAGACCGCACGTTAACGAAATTCAATTATTATCCTTTCAATTTCCATGTTTGGCCAAAAGGCTGGGGTGTGGGTTTTGTCTTTATTTGTATTACTAATCCAGTGCCTTTGTTGCAGACATTGTTTATTTTCAGTTTTTCATGTATTATTCCATTAAGATTATTATTAGATGGACAGATTATGAGGTACTGGTTTGTTACCAAAATGGCCTGCTTCCCAAAGTTCAAATAAATTTTATTCGCAACTTATTCACGTACATGGATAAACGATATACGTCACTCATCGATATTTTAATATATTAAGAATCTTTTTTGGTTCTCATACGATTATTTATGCTTTAATAAAGGCGATTTAATCCAATATTTTTGTCGGAATAAAAGACCTATTAAAACGTTTTATTCATGCAAGTCACAAGAGTGTAAATATGAAATTGACTGAATTGCATGATCATATCGCTTAAATGAGTATGAACGGGTATTTTGTTCATAAATCAACTATGAAAAAGATGAGTTTGATGCTGATATCGGGGCTACAAATCATTTTGCACCCTTTCCGGAGTAAACAAAGCCGCAATGGTGTTTATATCAAATCAGGAAATAGAAACTATCAAAATGATATTTGCGTTTGTTTACGCAATTTATATTGTGACAAATATTAATTTATATTTATTATTAATTGTCACAAGTTACTATATATAAGTTTTTTTCGAATTACGTGGTTTTAAAAGATGAGAAGGAACGTATCAAATAACTAAGAAGAAATAACGTAAGTCGCTAGTAACAGGAATAGATGTTTTCGTTGATAGTGTATAATTCATTTGAAATTATTTGATGCTTGTGATTTATTGTTGAAGCTATTTTTGATTTTGTACATTTCTTTTACAATTTAGTTGTGTTTATTATGTTCGTTTTCGAGAAAATAAACTTCGACAATCATGATCTCTTAAACTAGAGAAAACAAATTATAGATATTTATAAACTAATTGTCTGTTTATAAAAGGCTCCGATATCTCAGACCTGCAGCCGATATCAGAAATTTATTGCTGCAAAAAACCGCTCAGTAATCAAGATATAAGTTTGCGTTCGCATTTTCACGTGGGTGCATAATATTCTCACACTAGGCAGATTTTTCATATAAATCCGTGTAGGGATCCCAAATATACCATTACATTATGCAGCGTAGCAATATTATCATAAAGGTATAAAACACCTCATATTCTAGATGTATCCTATCTTTATAGTTCTATTAGCATTTATGTGTTGTGAAAGTATGAGTGGAAATTAAATAGTTTGCTACATTGCTATGAAATTACGTTTTAAATTATAAATTTTATGGCTTTAAATAGATGTAGCGAAATATTCCGAAATATATGTTTATTCTGTCCAAAAATTGATGTTTATTAATTCTCTTTCGCATTCAATAAGCTGATTAACACATAGCCCATCCAGGGTCTGTTTATAAAATATCTTAAGCCTAACATCAAAGTAATCATATTAAAAAGCTCCTTCATTTTACTGATAGAATGTAACAAATATAAAACCTTTATTCCAGCATAACACAGTTTAAAACACAACGAGTGGCGCGTAATTGAGTTCCACTTTGAACGGTTAATTTTCTCCTAATTCTAGTAGCCGTCAGCTATTTCTATGAAAATGTGAAGCCGTCAAAAACAACAAAACACGCCCGCACCAGAACAGTGAAGTTCCGAACAAAGCATTATGAATAATGAAACACCCTTGTACAAAGCTGTGTGTTCATCCCTTACGTACCTACGTAGGTGCGTCGCATAACCACAAAACTCGAAATTTTGCGTTAGGGCGTCGAGAGGAAAAAAGGGAGCCGCAAAGTGTTTTTTACGGCTTTAATACGAGTTTATTAAAATATTTAAAGCGCAACTTTAGGTAGAATTTCCCCAAAGACATCACGAAACGGTCCCTCGGATCACCGGTATGAAACTTTCAGCTAGGTGTGGGAATGATAAATTAAAACGAGCCAAGAGACAGACGTCGGCGCGTGTTAACGTAATGAGATTTTTCCAAAATAAAAGTGGCGAATCAGCTCCCTCTTAACTTGACTTAATTATTATAAAATCAGAAATTTAATGGTATCAACAGTTGTTTTATTCAAAAGAGCTCTCTTAAAAAGGACGAATAAATTTTCATTTTTTCATATTTGTAAACATTTTCTTTCATTATATATATATAGTACGGATTAATTCATTACGATTTTAAATTCCCAAAATAAAAACAAATTTCATGTCTGAATGTCGCAAAAACGAAATAATGTACAATAAAAACACAATTTTTATTTTCATTGTCTAACCCAATACGTACCGTTAATAAAACGTTGAATTTTGCGACCAAAGGAACAATGAAATTCAATTTGGCATTGGTGTGAAATTGCCTAGGGCTGTCGGTGCCTCCGAACGGACTATTAGGTGCAGGCCTCGTCTGCTGGCTAACTCCCTTTTAACGCTGCGATATAGTGATTTAAAGTGGGCGACTGTTCGGATACACTGGATTAGACAGTTTCGATTGGTAGTTTACGTCTAGTGGCTTTTATCTTTACAAATCCGACGTGTGCGGCTTTGCTTTGCCGGCGACGCAGTTAATTTGTCGATGCGGGTTGATAACTGTAATGTAGACGGTGCTTATATTGGTGTGGTGTAGTTACTATTGTATTGGAACTTTAGTTTTGTTGTATTATGATGTAATTTAATAAAGGGCAATGTACGATATATTCCATTTCTTATAAAAGCCATTAAGTATAGAAGTTAAGCTGATTTAAAAACTGCAAGATAAACCTATATGAGATTAAATATATAATTTAGATTCTTCCTTTTCATATTTTGGTTACTATTCTAGCTCAGAATTTAGTAGAAGTTGTTCGTAGAAAAGCGTAAAAATAATATATTTGAGTGTAAAGACTTAACTATGTTATGTCGGATTTCACAAACTATAAGGATATAAAGGAAATTAAATTCTCGAAATTATACGAAATCCCATTTTCATGTTTCTTGGAAGTGGAATTCTCGTAAATCAAGTTTTCCGAGAAGGACTCTTGAAAGCTTAAACGTCGAGCTTATTATGCTTTATTGTTTATTTTTCTTGTTATTTGTTTAGTAATTGGTTATTATTTTAGACATAATATTATATATTTTCTACGTTAAGTTCAAAAAGAGACAAGAATAATCATAGGAAATAGGTAGTTTTTAATCAGTTTACATCATAAACAATTATAAATTGCAATAGCTGTAAATAAAATAACAGATCTTATCAAAAAATTTATAATTATAATTAAGTCTGTCGGCGGAAAGATTTGTATACATCATATTTTTTGTATACTTTATTTGAATACTACTTTGAAATATTAATTATGTACTATGTTAAATCATCAACATGATAATCAGTTGTCTCCGTTACTTAACTAACGAATATTGGTGTTATAAACGGATATATCACAAATACTTTTTGAAATATTATAAAATTTATTTATACTACCAAAGACAAATAATAAATAAAACTAAAGTAATTCTTTCAACACTGATCTATATTTCCCAGTTCTCTATCTCCGTCGTCAAAGGTCCTTTAAATAGACTTTTTAATATCACTATAGATTGATGATATGGCATTGTAAGGCAAGGTACGATTCTCATATTCTCCTTTGTATCGCAGACATTGTAGCTGAGGCCTTTTGTGGTATTCAGCCTGCCTGCGCAACTATACATTGCGCTTTTAGTTGTTAAACCCACCCTGCACCTACATTTGTGTATCACAAACAGTGTTGGTGAGCGAAACCGTCAATATACGAGTATTATTTATTTTGTACATACGATTTTGTTTGCTTTTTGCGTAGGTTGTTTTTTTAAAAATTCAACAAACTTTTTGTTGAATTGGTTTGTTTGGTTAGGTGATTTTATCGATAAATATGTTTTAGGTAATTGCGTTCGTTATTAGATATTACAAGTAAGACTTAATTCTAAAGAAGTTAACGCCATTATAAGTGTAAGAGCTGGTTATTTATCATATTACTTTGCATTATATGGCCTCGTTATGGACTTTGCCTGTCCCGTTCATTAATGGTGTCTTAGCATTTTATAATTCGCCTGTTAGACGAAACCAATTAGTTATTAAATAAAAACATTCTACCATCTCTACATTTATAAAATATATGAATTTAACAACTTTTGGAAAACTTATTTCATGCTATTATATCGATATTGATACATTTATTTATAAAATATATGTTTTAAAAACTTTTAAAAAACTTATTTTATCGACATCGATACATCCAAACACACATCCTTAATCAAACTGGTGCTTTGAGTGATTGCAAGCGGACTTTACAAACAATGCGCGCCGAGTCAATCTCGACGTCGACTGCTGTTATAACTATAAGCTACTGCGTTCGAGCGTAAAGTTTTTACTATGATTGTTTATACGGAACGGGCTTGCGGTGAATCAATACTTAACGTACGGTAGTCAATGGAACAATGACAAGCGGTTTCGATAGTATTGTGTTAGCTTTTCCTATGTGTTGGCTGGTCGAACAAACATCGATAGAGCTGTTTTAAACCAAGATGTTGCATTGTTTTGAGTGTTTGATGTTGTGTATATTTTTGGACGTTTTAAATTATCATTATACGATTTACTTATCAGTTCAGTTCGTGTTTTCATTATGGTTGTAAGATTATGTTGAATTTGTATTGATGGACTTATAGTGAATTCAAAGAATAGTGAGAGATATTACTAACTGGTTTATGACTCTAAGACATGTCAAAATGATAAATGCTTTATACTTTCAAGAAAATTCATAATAAAATATATTAAGAGTAATGTCACAAAATGGATTCGTTCACTTATGTACGAAAGAAGTCTGCAGCTCTCTTGTATAACTTGGCACCGAATCCATGTTTTATTTCAACAACTTATTTTGCAAATATAAGTACGTCATGTTTCAGAATATTCGCCACGTTATACAAGTTAGACAGGAACAAACGGTATTGCGAATTTTTGGTAGAATAACTTGATGTCTTACGGTTAATTTTGTGATTTTATATTTATTAGTGTACGTCCAGTGGTCGAAATACGGCTGTCGAATTTAATGTATATGGATCACATAGCTTACATAATTTTTATTACTCTGCTCTCCTTCTTGATATAATCTATAATTATGTCAAATAAGTATCACTCCCCTTCAAGCGCTAAAAGGGGTAGAAAGTTTTTTATTCACGTATTAATATAAGGTCCACATACCACATGTCAGTAACCTCACGTACCATATGTAAATAATAATAAATTATTATTTGTATACACTAAGTTAGATGAACGACTTTTACTTGCCACAACAGAAATTCTTAGAAACCTTAGTACGCAACTAGATGTAATATAGGCATTTTTTGTAATGAAAGTCATTAAATTACATTTTGATTATGTCGTACAACCTAAAACGTACCTAAAATACTTGAATATTAAACATAATTGAATATTTATTTATTTAGCACTTCATATATAAATGTATACAGGCGGACTTAATGCCATAGGCATTCTCTACCAGCCAACCTTAGGGTGGTGCCGAGATAATCATGGTAGGTGCATGAAAGAAGGGTTGAAAATTTAAAAGTTCGAATGACAAATAATACAATATATAAATAATAATAATAATAATATATATATATATATATATATATAATATTCGGCATATTATGTTGAAGGTACGTTTTAGGTCGTTATGCCAATATTAATGATCGACTAAGTTTGCAAATCAAAATTACCCGTTAGGCTCAGGTATTCTTCACAATGTTTATTATATCCAAACAAAGATTCATTAAATACCGCATCCCACTCAACTTTTTGCGCATCAAGGGGAGAGCTGTAGGCAATAATTATTTCCAAATTAACCATAGCTGGGGTAACCACCGGGTGCGCTAAATTAAATCGAATATAAGCCCCCGATGGACAGCGATCGGACGCTCGGTAACGACGCCATAAAAATCTACGGCAAAAATGTGTTGCAAATGACGCGATGCAAACGCTCTTTAACCGTGTTAATTGTTTATGGGACACTTGAAGTTTCCTCTTGGTTTGTGATGATAAGCGGAAAATGCGTGACAACCCTACTCTGTTTAGGGAAGGAAAAAACTAGATTCAACATTCGAGCAACAACACAAATTCTAGCAATTCAACTATTGTTATATTTGACATAATTGATAGATTCGAATATCGAACTTAATGATATAATTTCCTTGAACCTGTGAAATATTGTTATACTTTATTTAGATTTCGTTAATATTAGCTTTACGAACATTTTGAAAAGCAGTTTTCACCAGAAAACGGGCAAAAACTCTAGTGTTTGTTATTTCAAAATCAGTTTTAGGTATAAACTACAATGCATGATATAGAGAAAAATAAATACAATTAGTTACCTTTTTTAATATTGTTTACAGCGGTACATTCATATACTAGCATAATAGGTAATAAATATTTTTTTTTAATTCCCATACGTGTGCAACAACCCTTTCAGGAATCATGAATTAGAAAAAGAATACTAACTTAATGTTGGTGGACGTGTGGCACAATCATTGATATAATTATATTTTTTTTTAGACATTTTATTATTAAGTGCTATCATAAATCTTACTCCTTATTCTAAATTTAATACGTATAAAAATAAAATGTCATCAATTTCTTATTCAAACCAGGTAATGAGCAATGTCGAATACTAATAATCTAATAATCTGCATTAATCGCACCCGTGTTCAAGTTTCCAGTAAACGTAATTTATAAGGACACGTGAATGATAGCCGCCATATGGCAGGGAGGCTGGTTTGACGAGATTGAAGTTTAGGGCGTACATTTTGTGTGGGTGTATACTAATAAGTATGGATAAACCCTAATATGTTTTAGATATTTATTCCAGAGGATTCTGTGGACAGAATTGTGTCCACAGGGTTATTATTTGATAGTAAAAGTAACTATCGTACTTAGTATGATCAGTACGTATATATTAAGATCCCAAGGCCGTCGAATCTTATTTATTTTCTGAGCAACAAAATGTGTGAAGTAATATAGTGTTACTATGTATCATGACTATTAATGAAGAACAATCGAATTGTAAGCAGTAAAAATAAAATACATTGTATTTTGCCATCAGGATTCTGATGGCTCAATCGATATATATCGACGTACTAGATTTGGCGTTCCGAATATTCACTGTTTTCAACTGAATTGAACTGCAATCCATTCAAACTGATTTTAGTATGGTCAATATTGACAGCTTGTGGTTGTGTATGGAGTGGCGCTCATGATATAAGAACTCGAGTCTAAGTGTAAACCTGGATTTGAATAAAATATATTAGTCAAATAAGTAAAATTATTTGTTGTTCAAGTGAATAAATAGGTGACGTTTTGGTTGCCATTTTATTTCAGATTTTGTACAAATAGTTTATATGGACGTTCGTGTCTATAGAATATACGTCAATGTATGGCTCCAATGTTTCGTGCGGACGAGTCGAAACCAGATACTAGCAAATAAGATACATTCTTTTATACATCTCGACCTTGCTTATCCACTCGGAGTTTTATTACACAAATCGAGTAAGTATGCACGAAATAAGACGGAATATTTTCCCCTCTATAAAAATATTGAGCTGTTAGGCTCGTATCCGACTGGCTAAAGTGTTGCCAACTATTACAAGAGACAGCAGTAATATAACAATAACATTTGTCTGTGGCTCGCGCCTGTTTGTTTATAGACGGCAATTTCTAAACCCCTATATAATACTGTTTGCTGTTCACAAAGATGATGTCAAAGGATTAAGACCTTAAAGCTTTAGTGTATAGGGTATACGGTATATTATGTAGAATGATATGGTAAGTTTGTGTGGTATTATTCTGATAGAGGCAGAGGTTTCGGAATTCTTGAATCGACACGCCAATTATTGCTTGACTTAGAACTATGCCTCAATTGTATAGTTCAAATTTATTGCGGCCCGTTCATCACAAATACCTAAATTTGTTACTGGTTGTACACTATTTACTTTCTATGTATTTAAACATAGTCGTATTGTTTTTACGTTCATACAAACAATTTACGTTTTGGGATTATTTACATACTCTAAATTGCTATTGCTTTCCATTTCGTTCACGAGATTGTCTTCTTTCTCTTAAAGGAAATATAAAGTTAACTTGCGATATACAAATATTATTATAGAATTTATAGATGAATATCAAAACCTCACTTTGTAATATATTACCACGCATTTTCCTGCCAAGATATGCTCACATTTGGATTTAATCTCGTACTCTCATCACAAGACATGTAAAACAATGTACTGAGAATAATCTCAGAGATATTTTTACGTTGAATACAGCAAAAACCACCGTTGATCCTTACGTGAAGTATGGAATAAATGAACATACTGCGACAAATTTCGAAAGGCTCATGGATAAAGAAATGTGGTAAGGGGACGGTACAAATTGCGGGCCTTCCGAAATCTGCAGCGTTCTTAGAGTATATAAATTAAGACAAAAACGTTTCCTTCCATTGTGAACGAGCAGATGCGTATGAATAATTGCACGTAGCATACAGATATAAAGTAACATTAATAGAGATATCGTATGAGATGTTACAAGTTTTGGTATGTCTTATTCGGCGTGGTTTCTTGGAGTTGTTATTTACAAACTATGTACCTGAGTAGGTCTAGATATTAAGTCTAATTATAGTAAAATTATGATGTTATATTTATATATTTCTCGAATACTGTTTGCAATAAATGGGAAAAAGAAGAGATTTATATCTTAGTATTCTGTTTACTACAATCAATAAAAAGCATTGTATTTATAGATTAAAAAAAAACAGTAACGTTTGTTTGCTGTAGAGCAGGGGTGGCCGACTTGGTAAGACCCAAGATCTACTTTTCACTGATGATACTCTGTGCGATCTACCAAGCTACCGACATCTGAAAATCTTAACTGAAACAACATAGTTCAGTGCACAATTTATTATTATTTTGATTAAAAAATTATACAAGACGATGCGTGCAGCAGTCAGTGATTAGGTATGTGGTGCGATCTGTTCTACGTATTTATATTTTTGCCTTACCACGATCGACTGGACTTGTTGTCGCGTTCGACCGGTTGGCCATCCCTGCTGTAGAGTATAACTAGAATATCTTCAATGACTTGAATTCTGTAACGTACTACGGTACAGGGAGCTAAGTATGATTCAACGTAGATTAATATATATTCGTCAAACACCTCAGGGCCTGAGTCTGCGGTCAGGGACACGACACATGCATCACGGACTAAATACGATTAACGACCCCATGCAGGGCTGACACTTACGCCTATCAAGAAAGATTTGTTGTATTTACTAAATACATTCGGTCGATTGTTACGATTTGTTCCTATTATAAACGTATTATTTTACAATCTACCATAGGGTCCTCGGAAAAAAACTCCGCTTTATCATGTTTTATAATATATTTTGTTGAGGTTAGATATATTTTTATTTTAATTATTGTTCTTTTTATAATTAATTAAAACTATAAGAGTATAAATTCTGAATTTTGAAGAAAAAATAATAACTTTCTTACATCAAAATATCAAAGTTATTGACGCGTGACAACCCTAATTGTAATGAACGATTACACCCTACTAATGTGAAAATCATGTGTCCCGAGGCTAGGAAAAGATTTTTATTTCCTGTATACAAAACAAAGTGGCTGTGATGTATGGTATTTATTTATACCGAAGTATTGTACGGCATGAGATATGATTTTATTAAGTACTAATTTAAATGTCATGATGACATTCGATGATTTGGGAGGAAATGGTATATGACCAAGGAAAAGGAAAAGGGATTAGATGGAGGAGGAGGAGCATGGCGATTAGAAGAAGAAAGAGAAGGGCTTTGCTCAACAGAGGGTCTTAAAAAAATTGAGTATCCAAGACGACGAGATAATAAAATCGTAGGAAGTTGCTGGACACAGAATGCTTCCAAAATGTCGGTTTGGAAATCTTTGTGGGAGATGTTTGTTCGGCTGTAGACGTCCTGCGGCTAATAATAATAATGATTAAAATTTAATTTTCCCTTAGGTACTGTATAAGATAAAAAATTATAATATAATAAGAGAGATCGTATCATCACGCGACCGTCAATTGTTATTGATCACCGTTCAAATATTTTACGCTAACTTTAAACAGGGCTTCTTAAAATGCATCGCACGTTTATTTGTACGTTATCAAAAATACCAGTTGTGACTTAGTAATAACTTGTGATGTGTGCTAAGCGAGGGCGTACCTTAACATTGAAGAAAAAATATTCGTAATACAGGTAATTTGTTTTGTATTGCCAAGAAAGTGTAATAAAAATGGACGTAATTCTATTATTTTATTTCAAAAGATTGAAGCTCAAAAAACGGGATATATGAAGTTGAAGCCTCCAATCTTACCTTTTAGGCACGGGGCCCTAAAAATTAATTTATCGTTTAGTAATAACAGTTTCTACATCCCTACCCATACCATAAAGCAATATTCAGACGAGCATCCAGAGTTCATGCATCAATAACTTGGCCTACTGCGGCTCGGGAGCCCACAACTTGCCTGAGTGGGTATTATTATTTCATACCGCCGGTAGATGGCGCATTAGCATAAAATATCCAAAGTATGTTCCACTTTGTAAATTGAACCGGGGAATTTACGGGTATCGAGCCCCGACCGACCCGTATGCTAAGTAGAATACAGGGATTAGGGAATCGTATGTGAGAAATCAAAGGTTGGGTTTTGTAGAAATTAAATAAATATGTTGATTATTGCACCAATTTTTTAATGAGTTGCGTGACCATCAGGAGAGAGAATTTTAAAATAAAAAACCGTGATAAAATCCGTAAAATAGTTTTATTTTTTTAATGATATGATTTTTATATGGCTTGGAAAAGATAAGCGGCATTGCACTCGATAGATAATTTTTTTAAATTTTATATTTAAGTATCGTGTATGTATTTTTCCGTGTATGTAAATTTTAATTTGTGGCACTAATTGGATTTAATCTTGCAACAAAATTTCTGTGATGCCGTAGTAATGCTAAATATTGGTTTAACTGCAATAAAACAGTTTCTAAGTCTATGTTTACCGATTCAGGTGCGTACTTGAGGTCAAAATGTACGTAAAATTAATTTAATATATTTATTTGTTGTTATGGTGTATTTCTCACTCTAGGCTAGCGTAATAGATTAAGGTTATAGCTTAAGGTGCATTTTTCATACATTTTGTTTCACCTTTAATCTGGGTAAAATTTAATACGACGAAATTTTAAAGGCCGAAACATCCATGCATATTAATTATTTTTACGTTTTTCTTTCAACTGCGAGAACTAATCACTAACTAGACGTGAATTTAAATTCTTTACTTGTCAATACTTGTTTAGTTACCCAGATTAAAGGTGAAACAAAATGTATGAAAAATGGACCTTAAGCTATAACCTTAAGGCCTAAATTCTCTCAGTAGTGCAGTAGGTCCGTGCTCAATATTAGGACAAATGTTATGGGCTTGGAGGATGGTATCATTAATACGATTCTATTTTAAGTCCGTCGTAAGTTCGTTTAATTCAAAAATGAAACGTAGAATTCAGTCTACGGTCTTAAACATGCGATATTTCGACGGCGGCGAAAGTAATCTCCGCAGTTTCCAATGTCAAGGGAGGTTGGAATAATTCAAGTGTAAGTCAAAGGGTGCAACGTCTGTCATTGGCTGACAGTATATTTAGTTTACGCCATTCTTCTAATCAGTTCCAAATTATTGCACTACGGCCGTATCAGATAAATAATAAATTAACAAATTGGATAAACAGAATATTTATTCATAAAAAACCAACTCGATTAATACATTTTGGTAGGCATTGAATATTAAAATCGTATCTAACTGGCTCCACATCTGCCACAGTGGACTGATGCCTAGAACTGAAAGTTAGTTTCGACATTAGATTAGTTCGAGCCGGCCGGGCCCCCGGGCGCTCGTGAGTGCATATCCTTGTTTGACATGAGACTAACTTATTTCGACTTGTAAGGATATAAACTTCATAGCCCTTTCCGTTGTAGCGTATGTAGAGATATATTCGGTCCCTTAGTGGATTAGTTTTGATTGAATGAGTTGTGTTGCAGCGCGAAAATATGTTGAAAGTATTTGATTTTATTTGTGTTATGTATTTTATTTTTTATGTACTGGAAATAATGTGACTGTAAAAATATTTTAGGGTTTTTGTTCTCATTATTTAAATATCTGCTAGGAATTTGTGTGGGAAAATACATAGATTTTATTAAATACTTATAAATATTACGTGCTCAATAAATGAGGAATAGTTTAAAATTTTAGCACTGATATATAGGCCGATGTTGAAATACGTAATAAAAATTTTAAACACACAAAAACCTAATTCTTGTTACTTTATGCAACGAAAATATATTTGGCATCAGCGAAACTAATTACTACAGTAGAGTTCTGCGTACCTCCGTGGGGACGTAGGCATATGGTTATGCATATGAATGTAAACCCAACAAACTATATGAAAACAATAAACTTAGCAACGCTATTAGTGTCGGTACAATATTTATATATTTGCCTACGCCTTTGTGGATACAGGACTTTACAAGAGTAAGGTTATTTGTACATTATTACAAAGTCCTATGTTATGTTTAAATATGTCTGAAAAATGAGATTTTGAATTTATATGTTGGTAAAAATTTCAAATAACAAAATTCGTGATTCCCCCTTTATTTATAATTTGGAATTGTTTGAAATTTTTACTGAAAAAGAAATACAGAATTTGTGATATATATAATTTAATTTGTGCAAAAAATATATCATAGAACCTTGTAATAGTAAGTCGGCGATATGTACTGTCAACTAACTTAACGAAATCCTACAAAGTACTTAGCTTAAAAAAAAGAATTAACTACGAGCAAATTCACTTAAATAGTCTATAACTTATCCGCAATCACTGCTTTCCATGTTTATACAGTTTAAAAAAATGCACGAGAATTAATGGGAGAAGTAAAAACGAAAGTAGTTGCTCTGCCCTATATAAGAAACTTTTCATGCGTTCATTGTTTTAGCAAATTAGGCTGTGGGCACAAGATTTGTTTAAAAAATATTATTTATTTACCATTATTTCGGTACTAATCCAATTTATTTGTAGCCAACATTTTATAGATACAGCACTAAACAGCAAATTGTAATCAGTTTTTTTCTGAGGTAATCTGTCGGAATATTGTTAACTATTTTTTTTTGTATTCACATATCCATTACCAAATAATACTTCCACGGTATAATATGAACATTTATTTCCAAACTGAAGTCTAATATTATTGGAGAAATAACGCTTTTGCATTGATAATAGTACCCAAGCACTACCACAAGTAAATTTAGTTTAGTTAAACTCTTGTTCATAGTTCCTACCTATGAAAATAACGCTATTGCAAGAGTTATTTTCTTTACTATATAGTTTTTTTGTTTAATTATTAATACAGACACATTTTTTTACACAGCCCAAAATCTAATAAATCCAGCTTACTTGCGGAGATCCTTAAAAAACGACGTACCTTTTGGTCAATCGAAAAAGTTGTGTGAATATTTCTTGCGCCTGCTATTGTGGTATCGGCCTTACAAGGCGCGCGCCCGCGGCATTGCCGTAATTATTCAGAAGGCATTCAGACCCATCTGTGCTCTCCCACTGTCGGGAATCTTTTTTATTGTCTTAAAAAATATTCCTTGAATAAGGGCTCGGTTATACCGGTGGTATACTGATAACCGTTATGTCTCAGGTGGTATTAAACATGTGTTCTTTGTTTGCACCTGGTTATGAATTATTAAAGTTTAAGCCTTTGTAGTTCAACCACGTAGGAATTTTTGTGGTTATATTGTGTTTTTATTGTGAATTTAGGTTACTTATTTAAATAATTTAATAACCTCATTAACATATTTCTACTAATATAGCGATTGATAGAAGTCATAGGGCAACGCAGTAGATATTTTTCTCGTATCATGTATGCTATCACCAGCTTAATCAGACTACTTTTACCCATTGTCTTTTTGTATATGTAGTTTGGTAACAAATAAATACAATAGTCTAAATTTTATGAAATAGATTTGTAGATTGAGATTATTGCTTCGACAGGATAACGTAAGCATGTTTTGTAATCATCCCTATCTCCTTAAAATTCAAACAAAGAAATATTCATAAAATTTAGACATACTGGATTTATATCAAAAGACGTACTAGTACTGCCACGCCGTGTATAGCGCTTTACATTATTTCTTTGTGAAATCGCCTACCACGCGTCGCCCGCCCTAGGGGATTTAATTAGACAGCACAGTTTAATGTTGCGTTAACATAGATATGAGCAGATCCCTAATGATGCATTGCGTTTGCTCTTTATTAATATTTTTCAAATTATATTTAATCAGTTCTGTTCCGAGTTTTTCTAGTGGTTAGGGGTGGCGATTTTCATTTAGAATTTGTTATGTATTTGTTTTTGCTGTAATATTAGGTTTGCGTAATCTTTGACGCGTGCAACGGTAGGGCACATGTCTGTTATACGGTTGAGTAATTGAGTTTTGCCTTTCGCCCCATAATTATTATTGTTTATAATTGTGACCCTTCTATGTTTCTGGTAGAGTATGTGTTGATATACTATATATAATATCAGTCCTTTATTATATACCGACCCACTGCTGGGCACGGGCCTTCTCTACAACTAAGAGGGATTAGGCATTAGTCACGCTGGCTTAGTGCGAATTTGTAGACTTTATATGCCCTCAAAATTCCGGTACCTCCTCATTACTCAGGTTTCCTCAAGATGTTTTCCTTCGACGTTAAAGCAGGCGATAATTCTCAAAGATATTGATATACTATGTCCTCTTTCAACATTGTTGTATATCATATACTTATATAGTGGTGTAACCTACTACACCGTGTGTTTGGTGCTCGTGGTTGACTATTTACGGAGCACGGAATTAATATATTCTATACTTTTCTTGTTTGTTTTGTAACGTGCATCTTCTATTGGCAAGGCTAAAATAAAAAAAAAACAAAATATAATAATATAAACGGAAATGCTACACTTTATTGCCTTCATGCGTAGGTTTGCGCACATAGAACTATAAATCAACTGCTATTGTTTTTATATTTCATTTATAACAGTCATTTTAATAGTGCATCAATAGCGTAGTTGTATTACGGTTGCTTTCTATTAATTATCATTCCTGAGTTTGGAATTTGTGCACGATGTGGCGATAGGCTCCTCTCTTATCACATTATAAGACAGAATACAGACGGCGGAAAGTGGGTGCATCAGTTACATCTCTGCCTATCCCTTCGGGGATAAAAGGCGTGAAAGTGTGTGTGTTAAAAATCGCTAAACTAAACAGGTGTTTTATACTAGAATATTAGCAATGAGCACATTTTTAAAATTCCCCGGGCACTATAACTGACCGGCTCTTTCTTTATCGCTCGTCGGACAGCGGTCACGGGGGAATTGTTTTGTTATAGCGAATACAGGCGACACTTTTAATAAAACCGTTTACGATACAAACGGTTGCGGTTATTGTTCACAATTGTTTCGTTTACATTGTTCGAGTGGAATTGTTTTGTTGTATGAGACGTTTAATTGCTATACGCGTTTATGAATTTGTTGCGTTTTGTGATGAAATGTTGTATGTAGGTAAATGCGTTTATAGTATTTTTAATTGAAATCAATGTGCGTTATTATTGATTATTATTTAATGTCGTCCTTTTTATGGCCTCGGTGGCGCAATACGACTTGCTTGCGCAGTACGACCGTGAGGTACCGGGTTCGATCTGGCAGTGATATTTGGTGGTTCCAGCTCACTATCAGCCCAGATTTTGTACTTAATTTGTGCCCGCCATGGCGGTAGTCTTTTGTCCTATTTTATGGGACAGAACACACGTGGTTAAAAGTGGGTGCCCTGGTTACGTCTCTGCCTATCACTTCGGGGATAATGGCGTGATGTGTATTTGTTGTTTGTACGTATTGTTTTTTATGCCGTTTTAATATTAGTTTGACGTTTCAAAAGTATTTTAAAACTATTTTAATTACATTAACCTTTACGATGGTAGTAATTACTCTTCTTTAATAGCGTCTGTATGGCGCATACGCATTCTTTGTGCTTCCATAGTCGACCGCTAAAACATGTATAAGTAACTACTCATATTGCAATGCACCTAAAGTCAAGCAGATATATAAATACAGTACTTTTCCGTACTAAGCCATGGCATGCACATGCAATGTGTGCTGTTAATGTTAATAAATAGGATTATACAGCGTACAGTCGTATTGTGAATCCCTCCGCGACACTGAAAACAGATAATTAGACTTGTAAGACGTCGCTCCATTCAGTAATGAGCATGCAATGGCAACTTGCGAAAATTATAGACTACAATGTAGGAGAATGAGCCCTGATATTAAGGGTTTAAAATAAACAAACGCACATAACCTACGCTTTAATTCACAATACGATAGGTATTTGTGCAAATAGGGCACTTTTCGCCAAGTGTGTTCCGTCCCATAATGATAGGGGTAAGCCTATCGCCATATCGGGTACAAATACAAAATTCCGAACTGACAGTGAGTAGAAAAATTCAAATATCATTGCCCTATCCGGGATGTGAACCTTGGACCAGACGGGTAGTCGTAGCGCGCCCGCAACTACGTTGCCGAAGCAGTCATTATGATTTGAATCGGTTTAGCCTGAAACTAGAAGTTGTAATTTTTTTATCCATCGTAGAGATTTTAAAACGTATATATTTTTTTATTATAATACTTACTAATTGTTAAGTTATGATTTATGATCCAACTCCCAAACGTCAATTTGGAAGAAAAATTTGTTCAGCAATGGGTATTTAGATGTTGGTAAAATTTGTCACAGTGATATTAATGAAAAACGAACCGGACCACGAATTTATGAAGTTTTTTCCCATAATTTTTCCTCATTTCAATTTTTAACGAACGATATATATTTTGTTATCAGACTGCTGCAAAATTAAAATAAGTGTAATCTCAAATTAAAGAGAAGCATTATTTGACGCGAATTACTGAAGTTAGTAGCGTGCGTTGAAGTTCCAATCCAGGTTTCTATCAATGAATGATGAAGTCGTATACAATATATAATACATGAAAGGCTTTATTTATATCACCCGCCTCCTACGACTGCTTCAGAATCGATTTTCTGCCTTCCTCAAATAAATCCGCATCGTTCCCTAGCATTTGAAACGCTTTTTAGAACACAAGCCGTTTAAACCAAACCGCTACAGTATTGGATTATGTACCGGCAGTTAACAATAGTCTGTGATTGCGTGGTGCCAGCTCGATGCGGTTTTGGCCCCTTATACCGCAGCCGGGATGCTATGGGGTGAATGCTTGCATATTTAACGTCGAACGCGTGATTAGTTCGGTATTAATTAGTGAGTCAGCAATGCCGCAAAAATGTTATACGCGTTGTCTAGTTTCAAGCTTTCGTGTTGTCTGGGTAGGTATACGCAGTATGTGGTATTACTTTACGTACCTAAAGTTAGGTTTTATAATATAAAAGATTTCTTTGACAAATCCATATTTCATCCATAGTTATTAATGCGAAAGTAACTCTTTCTCTCTTTCACGTGCTCATGGCCGAACCACTGAGCCGATTTTTAAGGAATTTTGTTTGGACAGTTTGAGACCCTGGGTGGGATATAGACTACTTAATCTCGAGAAAATATATAGCCTGAAATTTATCCCAGAAAGACTTTATAGGACTCAGTAAAAGCGCGTTTGCTATAAGTGTGATATGGTTAGTACTTGGATTTTGGATTAAAATAAAGAAATTAAGTTGATTTTCAGGTCCCATTATTCACTCTGTGTAATGTTGGAAATATATTTTTTTTAACTTTTTAACGCTACATAGTTCTGCATTCGGTAACGAAACTCCTAAATCAGCATAAACAAAAATGATATTTAAAAATAAACTATTTATTACCTTATTATCTACTTACATCTATTAATATTAAATATAGTAACCTTGTAAAATTATATAGGCAAAAGGAAGCGGCTCAGTTAACCATATTAGATTGAAGGAAATATGAAAAGTTCAAAGTATTAGAGAGAAAGGGACTTTGATTACATTTTGAATGTAGCCGTGACGTCCAGACAGGACGCGATTCAAAGGATATTTTTATATGAACTGACAGAGGTTGCGGGGAGGGCGTAATTCAATTTATTGCTTTTACCCCCCTCCTGGGCCCTCCGCGACGCTAATGCAATTTGATTGAGCTACTTATTGGTCCTTTACCTTTTCATTACCGCGACAAAATTTCAATCGCCTTTTTTAAGAGAGTTCTTTCGATCTGGCGGTTAGGGTGTTTCACGTTTCGCTGATTTGGGTCTGAATTTGAAGTTTGGAAGAATAGTGTTAGATATTGAATTACTTTTTAAGGTTTAAGCGGATTGCCTTGGTTAGGTATTACGGCTGTCTGCCGTGCCGAGGTCTCAGGTTTGATCTCCGAGTCAGGTATAGTGGTACTTTTCAACTCAGTATCAGTTTTGAGTTTAATTTGTGCCTGGTAAATGGACTTTCTTTCTGTCATATGGGAAGTAACATAGTTGGTGGAATGTAAGTGTGAAAAACCTAAAACCCCTCTGCCTGATCCTTCGAAAAATATATGTCATTTTGTCGGATCGTGTTGCGGAGAGAGTTTCCTCCACCGCTTCTTTTTTACACTGACAACACGCTCCGAAGCGGTGGTAGAATCATTACAATATAAAATAGTTTCTGAAAGATTATTGGAATAAAAAATATATATTTGTATTTGACCTGATATTCAATTATGTTAAACTGAACAACAACATACCATTTACATGTTACGTTATGAATACAATTTTCAAACAATTTTAACTAATCACTCCACATACATTCTCAGGTAAAGTCATCGTATGAATCACTGTGTAGCGTTCGCTGACCAAAAAATTGTATCTTTTGTTAAAGGATCGCGGCAAATACAACACGCATGTCACGTATACTGTTAAACAAACAACCAGGCGCTTGCAAGGCCGAATTAAGTAAATGCCGGTCCACACGCGCCAAAATCGCAAGCACGTAGAATAGAAACGCTCTGTAACGCGACTTTATTGAATTATACGCTTCGATAACGAGCTGAGGATACGTTAATCATATTACAACTAACCAACTAGACCAACGTTTGACAAGATTTTTTGCTTTGGGATTGGCGATCAGCAGTCATAGAGGATGATAATGATGAAGTTTTCTAACACGGGTAGTTGATTTACTTGAAAGGACGCATCGGCGCTAATGATTCAAAATAAAAACATATATTGCTTGCTTACTATTAAAAGGTTCTATGTGAATTTTCATGTTAGTAAAAATTAGAAAATAACAATTTGTTTCCGCCTTTAATTTATCTTTCGGGATTATTGGAAATTTTTATTGAAAGGGACTTCAAATCATATGAATATCAATACTCGTAATTCATTGTGGACATCAAATATAACATAGAAGTTTAGAACCTTGTATTAGTGAGCCAGAGGTATGAAATTATTCCAAATTCGAATCCACGAGTAATAGTTTTGAAGTCGGCTAGTCTGCCCCAGTGCGAAAATTTCACACGGAAAGATGTCAATTTATAATTTCAAAATAAAATCTAGCCCCTTAAAAACCGTGTACTACTGAAATATTTTTTAGAATTGATATAGATATGCTTAAACATGTTAAAGTTTTACTGTTATGTCTATGAATATATTTTAACAATATTCTCCTAAGAATTAGGTACGCTACCGTGATATACAGCTATTAACAATGAATCAATATAGACGATAAAAGAAGCCTGTGCAGGTGGCAGGCAAGCGATATTGAGACATAAATTCAACCACACCACGTGTGTTAAGTTGTTATTTAATATTTACGGTCTTGGGGCACTCGTGTTATCTGGAGCCGATGCTGGGAAAATTTGGCCGAAAATCACATGGAATGCTGAGTTTAATATTTAGTGTAGGGGATTTGGGTAGGCATGTTTGATGGCAGTAAATGAGTAAATGAGCAGGTGGATTTATTGTAATTATATTATCTGTAGCCGTAAATATTTAGGTATTTTCAGAGGCAGTGTGGCTGTTTTACGAGGAATGGGAACTGATATTGGCGGCGATAGTCTAGTTAGAAGTAGAATGGACTGCAGAGACGAATATGTGCAGATTCAAAACCCAAGGGCACACACCTTTGACTTTTATAAAGTTATGCGAGTATTCTTTGTGAGTTATCGCTTGCTTAACGGTGAAGGAATACATCTTGAGGAGAGCTGCATATCTGAGAAGTTCTTTAAAAAGAAATTTAAGTATATTATTTTTTTATATATAGAGTACAGAAAAGTATGCCAATCCCCGCACTAGGCCAGCGTGGTGAACTAAGGCCTAATCCCTCTCTGTAGTTGTGAAGGCTCGTGCTCAGCAGTGGGACAGTATATAATAATACAAGGCTGATATTATGCATAAAGGGAGATAGGAATTTTTGGACTACAAAACATGTCAAGAAAACAAAACCCAGTTCAGCCCACCCAACGTTGCTTTAGACAAAATTATATGCAGCGTGGCTATTCCACTTATAATGTGATTAATTTTACATGACAGTAAAAAATCAAAAAAAATATTTTGTCACAGAAAGTTTACTTTCTTGAAACCAATATACTTTACGTGATACCTATTTGCTAAAATTATATGGCGCCTTAATTATTACCCGTGTAAATGCCAATAAAATTATCCAAACAACGATTTGTCACACGTGAAGGAGCTTCATCGTTAATCAACGTTGGTGACATTTCGTATGTTAGCACGAAGATATTTCAAGAGCAAAACGAGCCCGCTGCCGCCCGGGAGACAGCAGGAATGCTGAATAATAAACGCCCAGCACGAACCTGAATAATACAACGCAATGCCAGCCAATGCTAGTCATGCGAGGCGCAGACACACAAATTACGCCGTCTTATCTAGCATTCTATTTCACCGGAATATTCTAGAAAAATTGTATTTTTTATTAAAAGTAGTAAAGTGGCTTCATGTTGATGTTAAGGCCTGTTCGCACGTACATCTGCCATTGAGGTTTTAATAACAATTACTTCAAGAAAAGTATTCGTCATTTATAAATCAAACCGTGAATTAAATAGATGATCATGAATTAACATAGTGTACTTAATGACGGATTCCTATTGTTATGAAGTATTAGATATTTTTCACGATTCGAGACCGTGTGAATTGAATTTGTTCATAGAAGTTTATGTATCATTGCAACAATGAAAATAGATTCATAGTATTAAAATACGATTCAGAAAGGAAGACTGCAAGGATGTACATTGTACAACCCTTGAAATATAGAGAGTGAAATCCAACGAGTGACGTATAACACAAAGGTCGGGATAATTATGCCGTCCTCACTAAATATGCCCAATATTTGGATAGGATTGTAAATTGTAGTCAGCGTTTTGCTGTTGAATATTAATTTCAAACATTTGCTTTGAAACAAAGAGAAGCTACGTTCTGTTAATGACGTTGTTGGTAATGAGACGTTTTCAAAGCTTAGTAAGGAATGTGCATTGCTTGTAGCTGCTTGATTTACACACATTATGAAGAATCAGTAACGGAGATCCAATCGATATTATGGAATTATTTCGACGCCTTTAAGTTTTAAATCGGCTGAGCAGACCGGAATACTAAGATTACCTATTATTTATGGCCCTAGTCGTAAAAAACCCAGTGTGCTAAAAGTGGTATGAAAAACGACACAACTTCCAAGTCGCTTTGTTGGGATTGGTCAAGAGATTAACAAGTGACTGACTCATTAGTCTCTCGATCAATCACAAACATCAAAATTAAACGTAATCGACTTACGAGTCGCTTTTTATGGGTCATTCTAGGCGCGTTGTTCAATGTATAAAATGTAGTTTTCAGGTTACTTTCATAATCATCATCATCAGCCGCAAGATGTCCACTGCTGAACATGGGCTTTCCCCAAAGATTTCTAGATCAACCTATCGGAAGCGACCCAATTTTAATATAAGTGTATTTGACAAACACATGCCGTTTAAAAAAAATATACATATGTTTCTTACCCCTACTAAATAATAACTTCTAATAAATGCCGTTCTATTTTCTTATAAGCTTACTGTCTTGCTTGGTGCGATGTAACGAATCAGTCGATACTCGACGCACACTGACACTGGAGATTTGCCGGCGGACACTTTAAGCTGTTAGCTGTCAAGTGGTAACTACCAAGTCGGAGCATGAGTGATTTGAGAATTCGATTAATGCGCCCCTATAGCGTAGATGGTACTTAGAGCAATGTTTAAGTCTTGAGATCTATTTATCAGTGGCCCCGGGTTTGGATCTCGGGTCGGGCAAAGTGCTATTGGGTTTTTCTATTCAGGATCAGTCCGAAGTATGGAATTTGTTCGTTTTAAGGCGATAACTTCACCCCCTAACACTTCATGGGACGGAACACAAATGGCGAAAAGTGGGTGTTCTGTTAGAACCATTGCTTATCCCTTAGGGGATGAAGTGGTGATGTGTGTTTGATTGTTTATCGCTTGTCTTGAGAATCGAAATTTAGACTATAGGGTCTACAGTCCGACAGCTTTATAATCGCCAACAATAAACACCCATATGGCTATTTCCATATTTTTATTCAATCTACGCAACAGCATTTTTATATGACTGTAAACTGAAAATAGATATCACTTACGGTAATATTTCAGTTTCATATTTTAGCAAGTCGTTCTCAGCTCAACTATTGCCTCTGGTGATGAAAGATCACATCTCATTTCGACGCTGGTATGATTTATGCACTCAATTACGGGACCTCCAGTGACTATGGGCGGCGCTCCGCACGTACCGGTCCTTCTTTTATCTCATCTTACAAGACTGATATTAGATGTAATATTTCAATATTTTAAAAAAGGAATGTTAAGCTGGCCAAATTCATTATGTATGTATTGTATGAAACGATACCTCTTGCTTACGACTCTCTTCTTGTAGAAGCATCTGGGCAAGTCTCGCTGTATATTTTTTTTAAGAAAAAAAAAGCCGATATGCTAATTCATAGCATGGTCTAAACAGAGTGCCAATCATTCAAATACATTAAACATTTATGCCTTTCCTTAAACATACTAACTTCTTCAGACACTTTTCATAATATTAGTAGGATAAGTGGCTAATACTAAATCTAGTTAATGAAAATAAACCTCTAAAACAATGAAGTAACTAACAAAGCCAAAAACATTAAGTTCAGAACCGCAGTAAGTCCCGCGATACAATAATGACTAATACTATAGTCCTTTAGTCTAATAAGCATAACGCCAAGAGTTCCGCAGACATGAAGTGCGCACTCCAAACGACTATAAATCTGTAACCCCAGGCGCTGGCTTAGCCAACGCGACGGTAGTTTATATTCAAGAGGACACCGCTGGCTGCACTCTTGAAAACACTAGGAATACGTGGCTGGTCTATATTTTAACAGATGGTGGAGAATTTGGTTCCTGGGTCGTTGTTTAAACAGTATTGTAATAAGAGATTTTTGACAGTGAAGGACAATGTAAAGTTTAATTTTCCAGCGTATATTAATGAAACTCGTATTTTTGTACGAGTTTAGAAGCAATATTAGTTTTCTTATGCCATTATTACAAGAAATAAATGTGAAAAAATTTCATTCAATACATTTATGTGGGTATTCTTTGTGAATTATCACTTGCTTTAACGGTGAAGGAAAATAACGTGAGGAAACCGGCACACTTGAGAAATGTTAGCTTAAAATACTTCGTAATCCTAGAACAGATAGGAAATAGTTTATCATTAATTCTTACTCCAACATTTCGACCTTATATTTTCCTTAGTGTAAATTAAACTTGATTAAAATCACAGCTTATAAACTACCATTCCTATTTTCACCCAGTGTTCCTATTTCAAAATGCAGGTTAACGTTTTCATTACACGCTGGAAGCACTAATTATACGTCTATTTACATTCAATGGTGTCTAATTACTCCAGGGAGTCTACGGTGTTAATGGCGTGGTCCCCGTTGACAACGTTTCTATCTATTTGCATAATAATAGTGTTTAATACGGAATTGAGTTGTGACCTAGTAACCAGAATTTTCAGGTTAGTTTTATTTTTCTCATTCGAACATCGTACCCATGTCACAACATTTGTATTCACGTTTTGCTACTTATGCGTCAACATTTCTACTGTTTCCGATATACCGAGGGCGTTGAAAAGGGTCCAATGTATTTTCATACACACCCTCTTTCACAAAATGTTTTGATTGACAACAAACACCTCATCGAAACAAAATAAAATGGGAATATAAATTGTATTCAGAAGGGGAAATATTAAAGGCTTTTGCGAGGGAATAAGTTTTTTAATCGTCTTTAAAATAAAAGGGCTGGAAGCGCGGCGGGGCGTAACGCCATAATGCAGTGGCAACGCAGCGAAAGTTTGTATGTAGTGTAAAATACAATTCATCTCCTGCTTAACCAGGTGTCAAGTTGGAGTGAAAAGTTTCCATTGTTATAAACATCATTGTGCAACGCTTTGAAGGAAATGTTGGGAACTAACAAAACGTTTCTTGAAACGATGAAACAAATTCATTTCATAACAAAATGTGTAGAAGTTATGAATGTATATTTATCTTCATTTATTTTACTTATTATTCGTGGTAGTGAAGCAACGTTGAAAGTGAGATCTCATGTCTTAAATGAGAAATAATTTTGTTAGATGTTGGTTGAGGAGTATTTCAGATGGTAACATTACGTACACTTCAGGATTTATCTATTAAAAAATTTTATGCGTGTTTACCCTAATGAATGTTGTGCTTTTTTTTACATTTATTAGTGATACGACGACACTAAGACAAGAACAAAAATTATTTTGTCAAATTTTTCAATAGTCCAATGATTAAATATAAAAAGTGTAACAAATTGATACATATAACTGTTATTTTTATTTGTTTGTGTTGTACTTTATTTTAAGAAACAATTGTACCTGGTGATTGTAACTTATTAACAACATTAAATATTAAGGGGTATAAATGTAAAAGAAATTTTATAATGGCTATTAACTGTTTATTTTATTTCGCCATCCCCTGATCGACGTTCCTTGAAAGAATATGATCAATATTATATTTCGCGAATGTCATCAACAAAGCACCCACGTTGTGCCTTGGCCCACTTGAGACGTAGGTGCGAAAGGTACGCTATTTATCACTTCCAATAATTTATCTGACAGCTTGAATTATGTCCTAACAATGTATTCTCGTAGTCTATCCCCGAAGTGTTTGATATAAAGTTAACACATTACACAATTGAAACCGTCAAAATCAATTGTCTATTACAAGATATCCATTGTGTCTTAGGAATATATTATAACATTCCGGACGGAAGTCAGGTTATTTTTTTGATCAAAAATATTTTTACAGAATAATGTTTTGGTCTCCTAATACCACCACACCCAAACTAGGTTTATTGTCCTGTATTTTGGAAGATGGTGTTCCCCCCGCAAGTTTCATATTAGCTTAAATAATATATTAGTGACATAATTTGAGATTTTTATCTATACGAATAACAATCAATATAGGTAAGTATTATTTTACACGTTTCAGCTCTAATTTGCTATGGAATTCTCATTATTACGTAAAATTATAGAAACAAACGCCGCGCTGGTGCCAGTAGGTCGTATGCTGTAGAATAAAGGTTATAAGGGTACGAAACGAAGTATGCTAATGAGAATCCTGTGTAAGTTCGTAAACGTTTTGGGTGTTCCGATGTTTGTCAGAAGTAAACGCAAAAAATGATGCATGGATTTGCATGAAAGTTGGCGCACAGATAGGTGAGGTCGTGGCAAATAAAGTACACAGTCGATTTTTTTTGATAAATCACTTCTTCGTATGTAAATGCGCGAGCAAAAGTTTTCTCATAATAATTTTATAGTATCTAGCTAAAAAAATAATTGTGCGCTGTAGTGTAAATAATAACAAAAAAATACACAGCATCTCTTTACCTCCGAATTTTCTTTTATTTTTATCAAAATAAACCGTTTTCTTAATAAAATAATTCGTAATAGAAGCCCACGCCACTATGTCACGACAACGTTCCTTTGTTGGTTTAATTAAAACAACAAAGTTTGAAGCAGATAACTTCAAGTGACGCGGCGTTGAGTAATTAGGTTACTTAATGCTTCAGGTTCGTACACATTTGTTATTACTTATTTTCAGTGCTTTTGTTTTATTTTGACTTGGGTTTCTATTTTTATTTCTAACACGTTAGTTGTTATATTATTTTTATTATTGTTGATTTTTTGTAGGTTTGTTTTAATGTTTATATGAATAAAGATTTCTTATGTTTAAGCGGATTTTGTATTGTGGTTTTAATTTTTTTTTGGTTTTTTAGTTTTTATTATAATGTCTGGTACATGCATATCAACGATATTAGTCGGTAACAATTAAGTTTATCAAAAAGTGGTATAAAATTAAATAGTTATACGTGCGATATAATTATCTGTTGATTAAAAAATCCCCCTCGAAGTTATTATAAAATACCTACACCAGAATTTTGTTCAAAGGGTATATTATAGGATACGCAGAACCGGCAAAGTAATTACCGGCAAATTTGCATATTAAAACACTTTTGATAATATTCTAGAGCTTGGTTCATATTATAAATACGAACTAAGCTTTAGAAATTTTCTCCTTGCTCTGTATAAATATAATTATATCAAAGTAATGTACCAAAAGTCCCGAGGAGTGACCGCGGATACCAAGATTTATATGAGGGCATTCACGAGTCATTGGACAACACTACCCAACGACTGCTATTAAGATTTACAACAGGGACCCCTGAATAACTCACATAGTTGAAAAACCTACTGAATCTCCACGCGGGCCGTTAGCGGAGACCTCCGAAACTATGTTTGACCGTAAAGTTTAAAACTCTTAATGTTATTTAGTAATGTTCTACAATGGGATATCTATGCTAACCAGTTTGAGAGTATGACTAATGTTATATATTATTCCGTTTCTTTTTTCTTGAAAGTGACTTGAAAATGTCAGTTGCAGATAAGTCCCATTGAATGAATTGGTGCTTTTTAAATTCCGTCCATCTTATTGTTTGCATTGAATAAAGTCAAAAATATTATGAAAACCAATTTGGTCACATGTATTTTAATCGAGTTTAAGTTAGTAGTTTAGATTTACGAACACAATCAAATTTTATGCGATTTGTATGAACATAGTCATCAACACGGTTGAATTTTCTATAAAGGATTATTTATTCTGCGTCTTGCTTGTTTCGCATTTCACGAAGAGTAGGTATACACAAAGTATTTTATTTGATAAAGCATTGTTACAGAACTCGTTAAGTTTTCCGCAAGCCAGCGAACATCCGACTTTTTATTTCCGTTTATTATTCTTTACAGGTACAAAGAAATGTGTGGAATAAACATCGTTGGTTATTTTCGGATACAAAGTATAATTTTTAACAGTGCACTTTAAGTTTGAATTTTTATTGCAAATTTGGTGATTGTGAGTGGTAATACGTAAAAAGTTTTTATGCATAATTTTATTAAATATGTTTTTTTTCGACAGTTTCTGTTATATTTTATACTTTTATATTTAAATTAGTTTTTTACTTGACATAAATATTTCTAGATCTTGCCAACAAATACTTATGAAACCATAATTAGTTTCTCCCTATCATATTCACAGCAATGAACAAAACTATGTACTACAGCTTTTAACCGCTCAATATTATCCCACAAGAGAACATTTCTCGCAAGTACCCATTGTTTCATTTTCCGTTTTAAGTAACCCTTTATGAGGTAATAGCTTATCCTGCCAGCTACGTAGACGTTGTGTGTAACAATTAAAACACCCTAATGGTGCGTTCATAGTGCATAATGAGTTAATTATCCGATATTCTCCATGCAAACAATTACCGTAATAGTTTTTGCGTAAGCGCTGTTCAGGTCTTAAGGTCGCTGTTCCCGTAATTGTTATGCTTATTTTCGGACGATTAAAATAATTGTTTTTAATTGTTTTCAGGGTAATAGTTAACAACTCTAGCGCTATGTTAGTCCGATTTTTTTGGGACTTCATTGCACCTGATTGTACGTGGAGTGCCGTATAATAGTATGTCGATTGATGAGAGATGATTACCCCTCAGCAGTCGACATAATTATGATGGCTTTTTGGAACCGGATATAAATAGGCTAATGCCGGAACGCGTTACTTGACACACTAACGTGGGCTACTATGGCTGGTTTTAACACCTTGGTAGCTACTAGGTAGGCAGGTACGGTGGGCGCTATCTAGGCTGAATGTTGATACGAAACAAATCCGACCACCAGCAAGACATCTTACCTAGGTGCTTGGTTGATCTGAATTTGTATTCCATTTAGACTTAATTGAATTAATATAATAATAATAATACCACGTTTATTAACTTAGGTTCTCTATTAATAAAATCGTAAGTTTTAAAACAAACTCATGGGAACACAATGGCTTAACCAAAGCTAACACTTTCCTCTCAATATCATACTCATATTTCACTCTTTTATAGCTTCTTACTTTACATCGACATTCTTTTAACGGTAAGCCATTACGACGTCGGCTCAATGTGTAGAGATATGGTGTCTCATCGCTTTTGTCTAGCACAATACGCAAGATTAACTTGTCCTAGATGTTGGATACGTTTTCAATTACACACGTGGCTTGTACGTGGAAAGGGCGGAGTCTTCTCACATCTGACGCGGCGGTTTGAACATAAGATCTGATTAAAAGTTACAGAGTTATTTCGTACGTATCGATGGCCTATAATTAAAGTTGTCGGAGGATTTTGATGTTGGTTTTTGTTTGTGATATTGATACGGCGGTGTATGAATTGTTAAAAATATTTTGATTTTGATTGTAACATTAACTTCAAGGATTTTTTGTCTTTGTTCTTAAAAAATAGTTTCATGATCATCTACGTCATCATTGGGAACTATAACTATAATTTATGAATTCAGTAAAATTAGCCCAAAAATAGGGGAACCCTTGCATTCCCAACAAGCTGATTGATCTTGATTTTTTTTTCACACGAGATCAATGGGGACTTTTCAGAATTTAATTCGTATCCCCTACGTGCCTATAAAATTTCAGCTATTAGTTAATTATTGCAAGGGACAATGTCTATTTTGACCGGGCTAATAGTGCATATACCTAACTAAAATTAAGCAAAATCCAGTCGTAGTTACAAGGAATTAGGTAGATATATACAGCACTTTAATTTGAAACGTAACTACTCTTGAGGCTAATATCTGTTGACAAAGCACTAAGCACTATGACCTAAAGAGACTAATAGGTGTAACGTTACCAAGACCGAGGCAACATTCAGCCCGCCTGTGTCCGCACCGTTGATCTCAATTTCAGCCTGCCAGCCAGTTTATACATTGTAACCTGCCCGGATAAACTTTATGCTTTATTCATTGTTACGGGAATTAGGGCTGGCCATTTATAAATAATAGATTTTTTAACTACTTACCAACATGAATAAAAAATCGGTCTTGGATTTAGAAATCGAATTAAATATTTGCAATACCCATATTTTTGCTCGTATAGAAAATAAATTATACTAGGTTTTAAAAATAGAATGAAATATCTCCATTCGATTTGTTTTTATAAAATCTTTAGAGAAATATAGATAAAAGGGTTTATCGATTTTATATGAATGCCGGGCGGTTATTTTATGACTGCAGAGCTATTTACAACGACGTTATATTTTATTCATATGTATTTAAATGTATTAGAATACAACAATCTTAATAGAAAGTATCAAAAATTTATAAATACTATTTCGTTATAACAAACTCCTATTTCTAATTCATTTAGATTCTTATTTGTCTAACACAGTGCGACAACCATAGTGTCGGGCCGAGGCAACGTCCATCAAGTGTCCACGCCGATTGTCGAGGAAATTAATCACTCCCATGAAACGACCAGCTCGGCTGCCGCGCTGTTTGTCTGCATTCTTTTACTTATGGAGACTGCAATGTCTGTAGTTAGCTGGTGTACTTAGATTGTACCGGGGGAGGGCTTGCTTGAATTTAGCGAAACAGTATTTGTGTCAGTTTTATCATAAGAATAACCGCATTTGCGGTCTACTGTATGGGAAATAGACGTATAGGCATGGAGAAATATAGGTAAAATAAGCACCTTTACAAAATACTTTTAGACACGTGACCTATGTGGGTATCTAATCAAGAATACATTGTTATACTTCGTCCAACCACTTACTTTACTTTTGATAGCTCAGGCATCATTAATCGAGTACTAACCGAGTAATGATGTGCAAATGCGTTACTGATTCAATTTCTAATAATAATCGATATAATTTATGAAGAACTTCTGATCTTAATAACCATCAATCATTCATAATATACATAAGCATATAAAATGAGAATATATAATTTACACAGCCACATTTTTTTCAAGGATTATTTTATAATCAATAATTTTCTTCATACGATGTATCGACTCAATAGATATCGAAGCTAAATAGCGAATCGCTTGGCTATTAAAAGACAAAATTGCATCCAAGGATTACAATTTTTGTTCAGGATTGCTTGTCAATAATTATGGGCCTTTATAGGCGTGCTCATGTCAAAAGTAAAATAAACGGTTGGACGAAGTATAACGCTGTTGTAATGATAACTTCCAACAGGCATTATGAGTAATAATGGCAGTTAGAGCTGCAATAATATTATTAAAGTTCATATTAACGGCGTTTAATAATAGCTTTTGGCGAGTCCGTCTGCCTAGAATCTAAGACCTAGAAGATTTTAATTCTGCTATGTCCGCATATTAATACCATCCATAATCCTCGTCTCATTTTTTTTATCGCTGATCATTATTGTCTTTAAAACTATTGATTTATTA
This sequence comes from Manduca sexta, assembly GCF_014839805.1. NCBI lineage: Eukaryota > Metazoa > Arthropoda > Insecta > Lepidoptera > Sphingidae > Manduca > Manduca sexta. The sequence continues at coordinate 4,920,548 of NC_051125.1, forward strand.
AAGTATTACCATACTTACGATGAATGAATACTATAGCTATTTACATTGCATTTTTCCGTATAGAATTATTTATATTAAAAATCTCTTCGCTCCCTGGTTTCGAACGGTATTCTGTATATGACGGCTTTTGAGTAAACTATGGTATCTGAAAAAATAGCGATTTTCACTTTTTTGCATTCCGTTATCTAGATACGGTTTACTATCAAACCCTTTAAAAGAAGTTACCATATGAACATTTTGTTTTAATGGGTTTGGTAGTAAACGTAGCTAGGTAACGAAACGCTAAAAATGTGAAAATAGCTATTTTTCAGATACAATGGTTTACTTAGGAGCCATCGCATTATGTTAGCTGTACTAGCGGCCGATTTCCAAAGTAATAATTAATTTACCGCGCATATATTTATCTTCGTTGCCATTTGCCTGAATAAACACAACTTGTATCCATTGTAATAACCCATGGAATTACACGCTTTTGTGCAGAATATTTATTACTTTGTTCTAGCTTTATGTAGATATTTTAATTAAGATTATTTGTAATTATTTTCTGTGTGTTTTAATAGGTACTAAAATATTAATATTTGTATTGTCGTCTATGAAATAAGGAAGTATATGGCCAATTGATATTTATATATTACTTAAGTTAAACCGAATTACAGAAATAAATCATTTCGAGCACTGAAATACACTTTTGCACCATAGATTTCTTCAAAATCGCGTGGAACTGTTTATTGATAATGTTTTTATCTTAGTCGTTGGTAGAAGTTGATTTTTAATAGACCTAATTATATTAAATCGTGATAACTCTAGACTGCGGTTAACTGTAAGTATATTAGAACCATATTTCTGAGGCCTATGAATAATTTGTAACGTATATATATGATTCGCATGATCATTAGGTTTTTTTATCTTGGATCAAAGTTTATTGCTTTCCGCTGTGTTAAATATAACATATTGTGTATTCAAACACACACTTACGTCTGTTATACCGGAAGGTATAGGCAGAGGCGCTACTAATGCACCCACTTGTATTTCGTCGCATGATGTGATACGGCGAGCCTATCGTCATTATCTTGAGATACCTAGCTATTTAATAAACCAATATTAAAATCAGCTTTAATGATATCTTATTTTGACAGTTTTGAGTTAAATGTTAATTTAACAGCGCCGACTCAGCTGCAAATAAGCTTTAAATTACAGCTTAAACTTCGGTTATTGAAAAGTTCAGTATATTAAATACCCACTTGAGATACTACTCAAAGTTGAGATTAGTTTATTAATATCGTCGGAATGTTAAAGAAGCTGCTAAATAGCACAAGATGACCGCAGCAGTAGTAAAGTAAAACGATTCCGCCTGATTTTATTATAAAGAAGAATTTTCAAAACGGGAGCAAAACAGCCTTTCATCATACATTTATTCCCTCGTCACGTTTCGGTATTTATAAATACAATGCCAATTAATTTATATGTATTCTAATTCATTATCCCCAATGTATTCGTCATTCAGATAATCATTCACATGTCTCCGAAACCTTTGTCAATTCATGCTATTGAAAATTTGACACAATAAGGCTTATATTTGGCATTATCATGTTGCGTCACAAACGATAAAAGCGAGTTTGGTGATTAAGTATTTTGCATTGTAATTGTATAATAACGTTATTGTGCATTTTGATATGTAATTCGAAATATCCAGGGTCATTTTGACATCGCCTTGCTTAATGAAACCACATACTTATTTACTTGGAAATAACACTTTACAATAAGTTACATGAGCCGTAGACGTAAAATAAAAAAGTGTAAGTATCAAACAAAATAAATATTAATAAAAAGTCATTTTAATTTTACGCGCCCTAAACCCACTATGACCACTCTAAGAGAATTCGTTGCAGCGGCAACATCATACTTTCAGTCAAAAATACACTCACGCACACGCCATTTTTGCATTAAACTACAAAATGTTAAAAAAATAGAAAACTAAAACCAGGATTTTTCGCGAAAATATTCGTTATTAATGGATGATTTTTGGTACGGTCAGCAACAAAAGTCGATGAACAGATACTAATTTACAAAACACCTGAACATTGAAACGGACCATAAATCCCTTACCAAAGAAGAGTACAGATTAAGGTTATCATTTCAATATGGATGGTATCCAAAAGTAAATGATTGGCTGAAAAAAACATGAAAAAGAAACTGACGTTTACGTTGAATCCTTCGAAGAGATTCTCCTGCCAGAATAATTTTGAATTTACACATTTGTTCGTTAAACCGGCCAGTGCTCTATAAAATAGGATGTTTAAAATGTAACTAACCTATTCCTATTAATGTTATAATATTACTTACTAATATAGTATGATGTTTTGTCCGTACTTAAAAATTATAATTCTGGTTATTAACCTCAATGTATACTATTATATAAACATGAAGAGTTTGTTTGTTTGAATGCGCTAAACTCAGGAACTACTTAACCGATTTTGAAAATATTTCAATAATAGAAAGCTACATTACTCTTAAGCGCTATACGCTACTTTCTATCCCGGGTAAATATAAAGCAGGACTTTTGTCCTTGAAAAACTTTTCACGCGGGCGGAGTAGCAAGCCAAAGCCAGTATGTTATAAAATAACAATTAAATTGATATTCTGGATTGTTGTATTTTGTCGGCAATGTTTTGATAGTAAAAAACGCAGTGCGCTGCGCTTCACGAGATGAATGTCTTGAAGCTTGATGGGTTCAATTTAACAAATAGGAAAAAAGCTTGTATATAAAACACAGAATTTGCAACTTTCAGCCACATTTGTATTTATTACAGATCATAAAAATTGTCGCTAGTAATGTTTAGCAGTTAATGGTTTGACGGCGTTCAGCTACTTTTGTATTTCAATTATGACAAGTTGTTTTGTATTTAAATTAATCAGTAACTTATGGTAAATGATAATGATTAGGAAATATTGAAAACAAATTATGTTCAACGACTTCTGTTGCTGACTGTACAATGTCAACAAAAGTGAAGACGAGTATGTGGTTTCATTTAGTAACGCAATGTCAAAATTACCCTGAATATTATTTGTATTATTATTACTCGGATTAAAATGATACTGAATTTAGAGAAGCTCTATAAATTATGAGAAAATTTTAATTATTCGATACCATGCCGTAACTATTAGTGTATGAAAGATATGATAATTCATCATCAACCAATCGACTTTTATGAAAAAAAAAACATAAAACCATCAAATCCTCGACTCAATATCAACATTGAATAATTAATAAAACGACTGGTATTTGAGATGAAGATCGAATCAATAAATTATACCTGCCACCGATCCGCGCCTTAAAAGTTCACACTAATCGGTGTGAATCATCACATTCTTTCCAAGGTCGACGGCGCGATTTTGTTTTTCTTTTTAGATTCGATAATATTAATGTTATTTAATATGGAATTGATTTTGAAGGTCAATGATCTGCCTGACTCCGTGTCTCCATGTAAGATACTCTCGTAATTTAGTTATGGGCTTTAAAATACAAAGCAACCAAAACTAAGAGGAAATTACTGTAAAAAAATATAGTATGTAATACATCTTTCTAAAAAATTAACTAAGTCAATTATAGTTGATTATGATTAGAGAGCATTGTTAGGTGTTCTAAAATGTAAAAAAAAAACCTTTCGCTTTTCTGTAAACTGTTATAATTGTTAATTAGAGTTGTAACTGAACATTGTTATGTCACTTTATTAATAGATTAACCTTTGAATTTCCGAAGTATATTTTATTAAGGCCCTTATTCTTGATAGATTCTATTATTTTCTGACGGTTAGCCACGGTAACAAGCCTGTATATGAAGAACAGAAATTCTACGACTAACACAGAGTTATTATCGAAGCTATAAACATAATTTCATTGATCTAATGTCTTTGACATTCACACGATGGCTATAAGAGATGTAATGACCAGTTGACTCACGCATTCCTATCCTTGAGATGCCGCAACGGTCAATTTCCTGGCTATTATTAATATATAATGATAATATCGAGATATTAAGTTGTAAACGGACCTTTTATATGTTCAAGATTGTGAATATTTTTTATAGTAAATAGTTGAGGAGCAAATGGGTTATCTGCTTGTGACTACCATCCTTTACTGCGATGTCAGAGGACTGTCCTTGAGTGATGTCAAGGAAAGAATTAAGAATCGGGTTAGGGGAGATTTGTCAATAGGAAACCCAATAGTGATTTTACCACTTGTCGGCTTTCAGTGAGTAAATGGGACCATCACAGTCGGGCCGGCTTTTCGAGGTTTTGGCAAAATTGTTTACAATAGGGCTTTATAAAATAGCAAAAGATGGATATATTGTAGTTATAGAAGAAAACGTGCATTTAAGACTCATTTATTTCCAAAGAAGTAAAAACGGTTCTATAAATTCCAGTAGCTATAGTAGGTTTTATAATAAATTGACTGCAAGAAATAATTATTCATCAGGTGGCCCGTTAACTTTTTACCTCTTTATATCATTGAAGGTATTTTATGTTTTTATTTATTGATCCTTTAATATAGTATATTTTTCAATAACGTGACCTTTAAGATTGCGGCGCAGTTTCTTGCCAAGCCATAAGTTTTCAAATGTGATTTGATATTTAAGCATGCGTCCAACAAGATATGAATCTTTTGCTACATTAAATAGCAATTTATCTTGCGTAATCGATAATTATAGTTAAACACCTGTTAAAGTTTCGTTAACTGGCCTTGAGTTGAAACGGATCGGAGTAATCGCAAGCAATTAACTAGCCCGAAGAGCTAAGTTTGCGCGATCTATTTATGGGTCTGATTGCACTTCTGCGTATCTTACACCCACGTGTTCATGTCAGTTAGCACCTCAGCTTTCATCTAATATGCTGATGCTGTTATTTTGAAAGATAGTTATGTGTATAGCAGAGGAAAGTTTTAATGATCTTGGAGTAAATAAACTATTATTCAAGGGTTTTCCGTCACACATGTTGTGAAGAATCAAATAAGAAATTGAATTTTATGCAATATTTGACGTATTGATTTTTGGTACAACGGTTGAAATAAATTCTTAAAGTATTTGATATATGTTTATATTGTGTAAACTGTAACTGTGAATGTATTTCGGATATTTTTCGTACTTGGACAGAGGTTATAAACAATATTATTTTTAAGCTCCTTACTTCATGCTCTTTATAGCAAACGACAAGCCAGCTATGTTTGCTTCTGGATTGTTTTTTCATAGGATGTCACGACAAAGTTACATTCGGTCTGGCATTCAATGTTTAAGACTAAACAAGCGATAAGTTCTAAGAAAGATAAGACTGGTAGCCAACCGCTACGATGCTGGTAGCGTGATGAATGTTTCTTTAAAATCCTTTGGAGCCATCTCGATCAATTACATAGATTCTACCGATTACACAGCTCACTTGACGGTTAATTAATTAAAGTCTGAACAATTTGAAATTTATACGACACGCAATAGCCAATAGCCAATGTTTAGTTCGTCGATTCGCGCAATGAGAATTTATTGGAACAGTTTTTACGTGGAATGAACCTGATGAAATTTTATTGGTGATGGAAAATATTTGGAATTGGCTAGATGTTTTTGAAAGTTACGTGATAAATGGGTACATGTAGTTTTAAATTATTTGACAAATGTACGAAGTTATAGTGTGGAACCAAAACATAACCTTTTTAATTATATTTTTTTATAGCAAACTAACACTAGTATATCAAATTAATAAGGGCACAATAACCTTAACTGTTACAATAAGAAAATCTATAATATTATTATTGCAACGAACTTAGACACCAAAAAAAGTTAAATATCTATTTGTTTCTTACATTTACTATCAATAGTGAGCTCTGTCGAGTCCTTACGTTTCTACATACTTGAATCTATATTAAGTCCTCTTGTATCAATAAATACATCATCAAAACCCTTTGACAGTGCGCCAGCTTCCTACGAACAATTTAATCGCACACGTTACTCTGAGCTTCAGTACCGAGCACTTAAGAGGCCGTGTCATTATTAATTATTCACAGGTACTATCATTGGCACAGTCTAATGCACCAATATATATTCATAGCCATGTTTCATTAGCCAGTCGTCTCCCCTGAGGTATCTGTAAAACTGATATAAATTTTATCAAATCAGGAATGGGGATCGCGAAAAAATTACGTTTCAGCATCGTTCTTAATTAATTTAAAATACGCGTGGAAATTCTGTTTTCGTACTTTTTGGGGTATTTTTCTGTTTTATTCATATCATTACTTAAATTATTTATGTAAGTTTTTTATTACAATTTGTTATTATACTCGTTGACAAGTATTTAATTTGTCAAGGTATTATATCTTTAATAAACACTTCTTTGAATTATTAAGTAATAATATTTGCATTATCATATTATAAAATACTTATTAGATTCTACGTGAACAAGATTGTATTACCTTATTTAGCAACTTGAGCTTTCAAATGTTATGTCAGACGTTGCAACGTCTGGCCTCAGAACATTGACTTTAAAATATTTTACATACCTATTAACTAAATCTATATTATATTAAAGAAAAACATACATTTTTTAACTAACTTTTTTAAAAAGGTAATCGTCTTTTAAAAAATATATTGCTACTTACTTTTTGTACGCATGAAGTCCTATAACATATTTAAAATTCACTGCACAATAACTGATGAATTCTTCACGTATCGCAAATTGTAACTGCCAACGTGCAATGGTATTTAAAGCAACTGAATACCTTTATACAATTACATTATTATTGGATAGTATGACATCTCAACTAGACTGTGAAGCAACTTGTATCTCAAATGGCAAACGCCTTTCCCTTAAGAAATAATGCTTATTGTAATGTATTCATATTGTAATGTGTTAGTATAATGATATTGGTAATTAAAATATACATGTATGGTTGCTTTTGAGCTTTAAGATCAAGTGAGTCAGGATAGCAAGCGCCAGGAGTGTTCAGTATTTAAATTAATTGCAGGGTAGCGTAGCGACTGTTAATGGGAAGAATTATTCGTCTTGTTATTCAGTAATATACAAAATACCTTACATACCCAAAAATTTGGGAAATCAAGGGAATATAGCAAACGTGGCGCGGGACGCTTTCTAGTTAGATGGCGGGACGACTTGCTTGAGGGCCGGCAGGCAGCGACTGGATATAAAGTAGCAGACCGGGGTCTGTGGTATACTTTGAGAAAGGTTTATGTCCAGCAGTGGACTGATGATGATGATAAAGGGGAAATGGGTTGGAACAATTAAATCCTTTAATTTAAATGCCTTAACAAGTAATACATTTGAACTAATCTATAAGACCTAAATACGAATGACGGACCTGCTGCCGTCCATGTCCTAATTATTTTCTAGCGTTCATTGCGTGGCATCGTTAGATCGTTGTGATTGTTCATCGTTTAATGGCGTGTTGTCCTCGATCATCAGTGCATCATATTTATATTGTACATGTTTTATTATTACTGTATTTTGTTCTATATTGTGCCTGTTATTTTTTTTTATAGACAGATTTGTCAAAAAATCTAACAATTAGTTTTAGTCGACTTTGTTTTTGGGTAAAAAGCCAATTGCACAAGGGATATTTTTTTAGAAATTCTTAATGTTTATGGAACTTACAGATTAGGACAAATCGACCCCGCTATCAAAATATTATCTCAAACCGTTATCATAAAATTATTGCACACTACACCATAACATTAATTTACAACGAAAATAAATAACATCAAATAGTCGTAAATAAATTTTACTTTTATACCGACATTAGCGAGCCATTCTCTGTAATGACCAACTCGTTGTGACCTTTTTTTGCTAGGGGCCACGATTGCGTGCCATAAAAGGATATGTCCAGATAACTTTATACCACATAATGCCTTCTATCCCTTTGAAAAGGAAAGTTGTATAACGTTTTTTTAGATCGCTTCCCTTTTAAGGTTCGAGACAGTCTTTATAGCAGGAATGGATGCGTAGAACGTTGACGGTCAACATCAAAGGATTTGGCCGGTTCCGCGGGTGCATAATTTTATGTTTAAAATGTTAATATACGTTATAGATGTGGGATGTTTATCGAGTTGGCAAATATTTTCGCGTATCCTTTTTGTAATGGGAAAATAAGGGACGAGTACGGTTTAGAAAAAGAAAAGGAATGCATTTGATTCTTATTTGGTTTGTTGGTTTATATTTTCGTAAAAAATATTATGCTATTGCAATGCTTTATCATTTTTAGGGTGGCGTACCTCAAAAGAAATCATTGGATCATTTTATTGACCGTCTGACCATCCGTCTGTCTGTCCAAACCCTGTTTCTCAGGAACGCGTAGAGGTATCAAAGTTGAAATTTATGTAAAATACTCGGGTCTATTGTCATTTTCAACTGTAAAAAAATCTAACATGTAAGTCAACGCGGACAAAAGATATGAGAGTTACTTCGCATATTTTGCGATTTCACAAGGGATTCAAATCCTATAGCGGTTTTTGCGATTTCACAAGGGAATCAAACCCTACAGAGTGCTTTTATTTATTTATTTATTTAAAACTTTTTTGTACACCAAAAATGTAAAAAGAAAACAACAAGAAGACAAATTTGCATACAGACGGTGGAAAAGAATACATTGGTGGTACAAATGGCGGTCTTATCGCTCGAGGCGATCTCTACCAGTTATCTATTTTCTACTATTCTCTTACCAAATTTCATGAGTAGATCTACTTTCCGTTGATCTACTCATGAAATTTGGCAAGAAGCATAATTTGATGGCACAAGTAAAGGAAAAATCTGATATCCGCAAATGTGTACTTTTATTAACAAAAAAGAGAAATTGCTATCACAAACTTATTATTTACGGTACTTGTAATATCGTGTAGGAATCGAACAATAAAGTTTAGTTGGTCAAGTTACAAATTATATCCTATTTAATTATCTACAAGCTTGTACGAAACCCTCGGAGCGCGATAGCAACTCGCAATTGTCCGGATTTTTCTTTAACTTATAATTTCTATGTAGTATTTGCATTCATGTATGCACCGTAACAAAACGTAATGCATAATGTAAGAAAAACGGTGCTGTTGGAATTCATGCCGCATTTAATCACGCTCCTGACAAGTTTTCCATCTCACGATTAGTAATTGTAAATCATCATTCCATTATTCATATCATAAAAATAAAATTCAGTAGACTTAAGATAATAATAAAATTATAATGTTATTATTGAAGGTCAAGCTCCATGTGGGCCATGCATTACATCCGCATCGCATCGTTGACCAAAAAAAAAAAGTTCAAAAGTCCAAACTGCAGCCAGTGTAGCGGAGTTCCAAGTTCAAATTAAAAGCGACGATTGTCCTGCAGGGCGCTTACCGGCCGAGTAAGATCGCAGTGCGCCCGCGCCGACGACTGCGATCGGACGGCCGTACGACGCGAACTTGGCTGCAATCGCAAAAATAACCGAAATATATGCCGTCCGCTTGCCGCGCCTAATTTTCGTATACAAAGTTCGCGGTCTTGGTGATTCTAGAGTTTTTGTGCTCCGCCTTTCGTGTCATGTGTGTGCCGTTTGTTTATCACATATCTAATTGTACTTATGTACAGTTTTGCTTAATTAAAGTTCGTCGAACTTTGCGAAACCAGTTGTTTTGATAGCCATCTTCAGGAAACGTTTGTTCTCTTAAAATATGTGCACGTTTGCGGTGACCCACTTATGACTAAAATTAATTAAACATGTTGAACTAAGTCGCTGCAGCCCATGTTCATAAAATTAGTTAGCGGGTTTGTTTCTGGCTATAAAATTGATGCAGTTGTTTAATTAACACGTCAATATTGAGCTTTACTTATTAAATTGCTAATTTAATATCCCACGGTCATAAAATTCTAAATATTACCTAGAAATAATGAAATAGCATCCGCAAATAGCGAAACATAAATTGTTTTCCCTGATAGAAAACTGAAACGAACACGTACGCAATACTATCTAATGATTCTAATGCAATCGCATCATTTGGAAACCAATATTTTTTTTACTAGAATAGTGATTCACATTCTTTACCGCGTTGTCGAATTCCGATGATCTAATCGACACCTACGTTTCTAGTAATAGGCAATGTTAACTTGTTAACATTATTAATACTCATTTGTTTTGCATTAACATTTTTGTGTTGAATCCTTACAAGTTAAACGGTTCTGAGATGAACGATTTCCAGGAAACGTTAATATTTTGTGACAATTTCATTATTACGAATGCTCTGCTGCATGTTACTGACCTTTTCCTCAATTTATAAAGGTCTTCAACTGACGCCCGGGTGTATGAAACCAAGAGATTTGTTAGAATGTAACTTATGATAACCAGTCGAACTGAGACTTAAATTAATTAAACTCGGAAGCCATCAGCATTGTTTGAAATATTGGAAAAATAAATTAAGTTACCTATATCGTTTGCGTGTAGTATTCGTTTCCTGTCTTAACGAATTACTATTGCTGTTATTATTTTTGTTTAATTTTTTTTATGCAATACGGCGGAAATTTGCTTTAATTTATACATATTTATTTATCTCTGCTTTGTTAGGTAAGTTGGTCACTAAACAATTTTGGTAAATTCCTAAAACAAAAATATTTAATTACAAATTAAAATTTATTGTTCATATAAAAAGAATTACATAAAATTCTTCAATATATATACTGCCCCACATTCGGTATCCGATTTGTACATTTGAATTTAAGATAATAATTCAAGATTGCTTAAAGGCAAACTTCCTTGGAAAGACTATAAACGAAGTTATCATACAGTGAAATGACAATAATAATACTATTCAATATGTAATTTGATAAACAATGCGCATAGAATCTTTTAAGACTTAGTAAATCAACATATTCCTTTATCTCATCTAATCTCGCGATGATTGCCGGTAATTTTATAAGAACGGAAGCACGAGCGCAGTGCAATGCACTAGAAAAAGTCCAGGGCCATGCCAAACTGCAATCTACTGATGAGAATACATAAACACTGTTTAAAATTCATTAAACACTTACACAATCAATATTGATTGATTCAATTATGTAACATTTTCGCTTAATTTATCTTTGATAGCAGTAACGTGGCTAGATTTTATTGTACAAAACGTGCTAGAAAAGCTTCATCAAGCTTTCATTGGAACAAATACCAAGGGATGATTCGAAAAGAACGACGGTATCAATTCGTCAGGTTTGTCTTTTCTTTTAAGTGGAAGCACGATTTTTGTAACTATTTTCTGTGAAGCCAATAATTCAATAGACGTGATGTATAAAAATCGAAGTGTATCATTTGTTAGCAGACAGTAACAATATCCATTGATTCGAACGTGGTATGTAGGTCGTGTATCGGCTAAATAATTTGGAAGCCAGATTCCTTGGTCTCTGACTTGATTTATCACCTACAACAGATTCGGAATAAATACTTTGTACGGAACGTCAATAGAAGTCGTGACTTTTTGTACAGCATCTCAATAAATCAATCAGTCGGTCATGTTCAGTGCTCACACTGCTTACCCCATACTGAATATCTCTAAGAATAATTATTTTATTTCTAACCCAACGTTATCGGCACCAATTACACCAAAAATGTAAAAATATTTGCAGCTCACATTTTTTTTTCATTTCTAAAAAACTCACCAGTGCTTAAAACGCATGCAAAAAGGGCTCGTATTAATTTTTTGATGTAATATTATTTTTTTTACGAAAAAATGTTATAATATTCTTTGTATATACAATAGGAAGTAAATTAATTATGGAGGAAATGTCTATTGCAACCTTTGTGCTGTAAAACATTTTATGAAAGTTTACGTATACATCATCGTCGTTAATCAGCACCATATTTTTTAGTCACGTGCGAATCGAATCTGCGATATATTCCATGCAACCATCAATCTATCACAAATCGTATACTAAACTTGAAAAGAATCCATTAATAATTGTCAACTAGCACTTCTATACCTGTCCTTTAACTAGCCTTTACTTCAGGCTCCTTTCTCGCGAAATTCCTTTTTCAGACAAATTCTAATGTGTACTTTTTCGTGATTAAGAGTTAGACTTAGACTTTGAAAAAATTCATGAAAGTTCACATCTGCTTTTATCAGTTACTTTTATCAAACAACCAAATATAAAGTTGATATGCCTATACAAAACCTTTGACATTTATGTATTGATATTATTCATATACAGTTTTAAACAAACACGCCTTTACAATTCCTGTTGGTACCTGGCTAAATTTCACAATAAAAACACGACACTATCTCGAAGTATGCTCATACGAGACGTCGATTCATGTTCATAGTAAACAGCGTTGCAACATTTCGCTTCGTTGACATGTATTTTAAAATATACATTTGCAAAGTACGTTAGTCAACGCGTATAACCGACTAAATAATGTATGGGCATAGAATGCCCAAGTAACTAAGCCGTAATATAAACTAATGAATGTATGTGATCAAGATTGCCAAGAGTAAAGCAGTACTAATAATGCTTACTTCGATATTCGTTATGATTGTTATGTTTGTGCGTTTACATGTATTATAAAAATAATTTATGTTTGTTTACGAATTTAATACACTTAAAACAGTCATGAGTTAGCCTAAGAATGTTATTGACGTCATAAAGCCATCTAGAGATAAGGAAGTTGCAAAGTAGATTCTATGGTTGGTAGGATATTTAACAAAAAAATGTTTTCATCGTTCTTCAGCTTTTTATCAATGTAGTCAATATCATTAAATGTCAAGTACATTTTCCCAAACCATTTACAAAAATTATTCACAAATATTTTCCTCGTATCACTTTTGGTCATATCGATTTATTATGCTGCATTCATTCCGTATCTGGTTGAATTGTATGCACGTGTGACCTGTGAATATACGCCTGCTTGGATTCTTGTTCTCCATATACAGTAGTCAAAAGTTGTTCGCGAACTACGCACGCCATATGCGGACTACACGTTTACATGCTGCCTCGAACTTGATACTCGTTTGCAATACGATCTGAGAACACAATTTTAAAAGTCCAAGGAAAATGCTCAACTGATTTTTGTATATTTTTTACTTACGTGCGTTGTTAGGAATGTTGATGTAGTTTATTTAACGTGACCTTATTTTTTGTGTGTAAATTCTTTTGTGTAGAGGAATATTGCTCGGGGCATTGACGTTAGCTGGCTTGTCAGAGAAAACCATTAATAACGTATTGTCTATTGGTGTTTGCTGTGCTTACATTGCTTTTATTATTAAGATGAACGGAAAATACTCATTCTTTGCTACATGAACATTTTCGATTAATTCATCTTATACGTCCAAATGCAGAAGATTGTTAGGATCAAAATCGATATCACAAATACTCAAATGCAGCAATGGTAATCGATTCTTCGGCACGTAGACGATGTAACAGTTCTGAATAATTGTTATTCCACGTACGTAGCTCGTCCTTACTACTATGTTAATACGTTAATTGATGTAATCACTCTCATTTGTATCCCATTTAAATATAATTCCAAGGTGCAACCACTATTCAAAGCTATCAGAGTATAAATTGAAATAATTTAGGTTCGTTAACTTAACTTGACCCATCAAGTCAAGCATAACTTCGGTAACTCGATCAACGTAAACACTACTTTAAGATTTAGAAAATGTAGTTTATTACGGGTTGGCAAGGAAGCTATATATAGAAATTACGTGTGTCAGATTTTCTAGATAAGTAATCCGTTAAAAAAAACGGACCGTACCGATATTGTGGTTGGTTTGTCATAGAAGAGCTCTGTGGAAGTAATTGCGTGTATCAAACGTAATGTATTTTCTTTTGTATTGTCTTCGCCTACTTTAATAGGAAGTGATTTTTTGTAAGACATTTCGCTGGCTTAGTATTACAATTACTTATGTTAATTTTAACTTACGTTGCAAAAATTTATATTTAACATTTTCATATTGATAAAATTTAGAAAAGACAATAATTCGTATTTCCCCCTTTATTTATCTTTTGGGACTATTCGAAATTTTCACTGAAAATAACTTAGATTCGTGTGTTATATAGAGAACATTTGGACATCTAATATAACATGGAACCTTGTAATAGTGAGCCAGTGCTTTTCTATAACTGATATTACGTTTGGAATCATACTAACAGTTTTTATATTTATAACATTACATAATGATATGTTAATCAAATGTAATTATTTTAAAATATATATTGATTTGGTATTTTCAAATTGTTTTCGGTACCGTTAATAATTTAATGTTTGACAGTTGCCCCTTACGTCAAAGTTTCATAAAGTTATTGCATAAATCCATTAGTATCGTGTAGCAGTACAAAATCATTACCTATAAAATAAATGCGAAAGTTGAAAAAATGTTCTGCTCTTTAAAGTGAACAGGCACGTATTTTGCTCTTTTAGAATCATGCACGGGATAAAGTATAGGCTTATAGTAGCCGTGAGCTAAAACGATTTTCTATGCCGAGAGATAAATCATGTTTTATTTGTACTCGCCGTTTTATTCCCTTTTGCATTACTAGAGGTCGATGACAGTGTGCATTTTATTCTGATTGGCACCAACATGCGTTTTAGGAATTTGCGGTAGTCTTAACGCTCCGCTTGCCCTTGGATATCTTCCGCTTTCTTTGATGAATAATTCATATTTATTTCAACTTATATGGTTACTGTACGTTTATTAGAGGCTTGAATATTGTTTAGCATTTTGATATATCCGGAGATGATTCATATGTATTAGTAGTTTAGATGATAAACTTCAAGTCGCGTCGTTTGATTTTTAAAACCGTCAGTGCCTTATGAAGTATATCTTTGTTGTCCATCGGCTACCTTCAATTGACACGGTTTATTCTTCAAACAGCAATGAATATTAATGTTATTTTATGGCTTCCTCATTTACCCAATTACTGATGCTGTCGGGTAGTCATATGCATATTCATGCAGGAACAGTCCCGTTCAATGTTTGAGCTGTTGCTCTTTTTCCATTTATTGTACAGAAAACTGTATTAAAATTTATCTTTTTAATTAACATAAATAACACGGAGTTTCACTATGGTGGAAATATAAAATTATTTGTATTTTTTATTTGAAACTATTCTGGCTGTGATAAAAATGATGGTATTTTTTATGTGAATTCATAGAATTAAATGTGTGTAAGGCAAACAGCTACCACTTCCGAATCTTTATTAATTTTGTTTCGACATTTTAAGAAACCGGCAAGGTCTTTAAATCCTTACTTAATAACACTGGCTATATCATAATTATGACTGGTTATCATATTTGCATTATTATCAATTCTCAAGACACATTTCAAATCATCACCCAAGCTTCGTTACCGAGCCCTGGTTTCCAAGTTTCGTGTGGGTGTCACGCATAATTCACAATATCCCGTTGGGGTTACGTTGCACGATGGTTGGTGGTCAGTGCTGCGTGACCGTCGGAAGTCACGGCACTCGGCTCACCTGCATTTAATACAAAAGTTACAAGTAAAATCGGTTTGATGCAAACGTTTTTTGAAGTAATTGACGATACACTTAAAAATACAGTCGTGTAAAATTCCGGTGGTTTTTAGTTCTGTGATGTGTGCAGTGATTTAAAACCATGTTGATTACGAAGTATATGGATATATTGCTAGAGAGTGCGAGGACAACTGAAGCCAGGAATACAGCGCTTAGATCTCAGCGAGCGTGGTCTTCTTCGCTGGACAGCGCTTCGAGCGGTCATCGGCCCGTCAGATATCGTCATTTCGCTTACAGGTCTGTACATAATCGGTTTCTTTGTCTTTAGGAATGTTGCGAAAATATTTTAACCTGTAATGTATAATTAAAACCGCCAAGTTGGGATAAAGATAAATATAAAAAATTTCTTTTAAAAATTAAATTGCAAAATTTATGAAGTCGCTGTAAAAACGTTTTTATGAAAAGTATGTTTTTTTTTGTTAAAATAAGTAAGTATAACATTATGAATATCTCATTTCATTGATCTAGAACTTTGAGTTTATGAAATGGATATAAACTGGAGTTGGTCGAGATAGGAATTTATTCTTGATACTTCGATTGGCACGGACTTTATCCCACAAATAGAACTGATAAAAGCTTGGCGAACTGTGGTTGCATTAGTTGTCGACTTTATATTCAGGGATAAAAAGCGTGTGTAAGTCTATGGTTTCCATATACAAAATAAATTAACGAATCTCTAGAAATTAGCAAAAACGCAAAAGGGTATAGTTTTACTTCAAACGTATCAATTTTGCGAACGACCTTGCATCTGTTTTTTACGAGTCTGCATCGCAGACGGCGACGCGGCCGTTTGTACAAAACAACAACCAATCACAAAGGATATTAAGTATTCATCGTATGCATCAGTGCAGCGGCATTAGAGGTAGTAAATAGAGATGGGACGTAATACGAGAATTGCATTTTTATTAGCCTCAATTGCATTCTGCTACATGGATTGGCACGGGGCGGTGTCGCGGCGTACGCTTTAAATATCTACAGTTAAGTTTAGCAAGTCTATTAATTTGTACGCTGAATTTAAACGCCGTCTCGGGAAATATTTGCATCGATATCTCGTTGAAGTAGTTAGGCGTTTATAATGAATATATTTAGCGTTTGCGCTAATAAACTCAACCGCAGAAAATTTAATAATACCATGAAATGAATAAGATAAAGCCGGCTTTGTTACTCACTACGATATTACCATTCTAATAATGTTCACGGTGGATTTCAGAAACTTACTTCAACCTATGATGGACGTAAACGTACACGTAACACTTTTTAGAACGGAAAGATAGACAAGGAAACTATTAAACAGCAATAGACATTTAAGAAATACGTTTAGAACTAAACATAATTCACTACAACAAAAGACACTACATTCTGAGCACAAAAGATAAATTGGTAGCATCCGTGATCGTTCACATTGGGCCATTCGTTTAAATTAACTCTTTCTACACTGACAGCTTCCATTAGAAGCAATTATTCATTAGGCATCATTATATGAAGCAATCGATTGATAGTTGTATCGCTGATGACGAAATTTCGCTCGACTGTTCATTATTTACATCATTCGCACAATGACTCATTGCTGTACTACTTCGGCCCTTATTGTTCCTATGAAGGTATTTGTGTCGTGAATTTATTAACGAAGATAGTAATTTGAATTCTTTAGACGTTGAGTTTAATTTGAAAATTTAAACCCTTTAGGGACTTGGTTGATATTTTAACAAGAAATTTGAGTGACTCAGCTACGCAGGTGTTAACAGGGGACAAATGAATATTTTATTTCATTGTTTGCTTTATCATTTACTTGTTTAAGATTGTTATTCTCTTCTATTTATGGTTAGCTTTGACGTATATTCTTTAGATATGAACGTCCATTTAAACTATTTGTTTAAAATCTGAACTAAAATGGCAACTAAAATGTCGCTGTTATTTATTCACGTGAACAACAAATAATTTTACTTATTTGACTAATATTTTTCATTCAAATCCATGTTTTCACTTAGACTCGAGTTCTTATATCATGAGCGCCACTCCGTACACAATCACAAGCTGTTAATATTGAACATACTAAAGTCACTTTGGATGGATTGCAGTTCAATTCAGTTGAACACAGTAAATGTTCGGAACACCAAATCTAGTACGTAGTACATATATATATATCGATTATGGTAGGTTTTTTAATAGATATCATTTAAATACAGTTTTTATTGCTTCAGTTATGTTACTGTTGGATACCTGATTTCTCCTTCAACCGTCCACAATTATCATTTTACGCTACACATTTTATGTCTAATAATGATTTCCATCAGGCAAGAATATTTCTAAACTGTAAATGGTAAATATCATCACGCAACGTCATAATGATTGATATATACACTAGTTTTACTGATATTAACTTGTCCAGGTAAAACTGATTGTTCTTGTAGCAACGTCTGTTATTAATAGTGAAATACAAATTAAATATATTTATTAGCTTTCCCGTGTCTGTTTTTAACCCCTAATGAAAAGAAGAGTGTTTTAATTTTTAAAGTGTGTGTGAGTGTATCTGCCTGTGGCATGGTAGCTTCCAATTGAGTCCCAATCGAATGCACCGATTTCGATGTTTTTTTTTTGTTAAAAAGCTAATGTGATCGAAATGGTACATACATAGTTATAATTTGTTAATTAGATTATTACCACTGTTTTCAGTCCATTCAATGTTTTAAAAAATTCTGGTAATTGTCATAACTTCACAGCTTCTGAGTAGATGACTAAATCTTTCTCAAAGTAAAGAAGCTTTAAATTTTATCATGCCATTTCGAATAAAATGCGGTTCGATGGCTCAACACCCGTCCTTAAATTATCTCGCAAACATCTTAATCTGCTCTATTGAAACCAATTGACGAGTTTAAAGAGATTGCCAATTACGGTCGGTGCGTCTGCCGATCTTAATAAATATGTATTTGTATAGTTATTTAATTTAAATAAAATTATATTAATGTATTGTGAATTGTGCTTGCTTTAATTGTGAAGGAAACATCGTGAATAAACCTGCATATCTGAGGGGCTATAAGAATTTTGAAGGTACGTGGAGTCTGCCAATCCGCACTAGGCTAGCGTAGTAGACTAAGTCATAATCCGTCTCAGTATTGTAGGAGGCCAGCGTCTAGTTGTGGAATAGTATAGTATAATACAGGACGGATATTATTATTATGTAATTTAAATGTGTCAATGATGTTATATTTTTTTTTCTCAATAAACTCAATGATATGTCCTTTTTAATAAATCACTGGATAAACCTAAATAATGTATTTGAGACGTAAGTTGTCACTAATGACATCATGGAGCATTAATCTTGCTACAACGAAAATATTATGTAAAGTGCGAATTTGTAATCATTTGCAATATACTTCTTTTGGAAGTGGCAAATAAAATTTATTACGGGTACTTTCACATTAGTTACCGTTTCTTGGTATTAAAATAAATAAGTATTACAAGTATTTACCGTAATTACGATCGATTAGCCGTAAGTAAGTGTAACATTTGTGTTAATTTCTGTTATATTATTTTTATGTGTCAATGAACTTCACATTATGCATTGAACTTCTGCCATATATTATGCCTAATATACGTTTATGGATTTTTTTATAGATAATTTCATTTTGTTGTTTTCACGCGTGGTCGCACTTGCACCACAATTAATGTTTTAGTTTCTACACCAATTATTTTTTTTATAAAAATGTGTAGATAAATTATAAACAGTGGCACGCTAAAATTGAGTATATAGGTATTTCAAAACTAGTGGTCCCAGGTCTATGGATGGATTACATATTATATCGTGTCTATTAAATATTCTATAAAGCAGATGCAGGAATGCCAAGTTATATTTTTTGTACGTGTCGTAACATCCATAATATATCGTGCTTCAAGCAATTGAGTAGATGACTGTTGTATTTTCATAAATAAAGAAAAACGGTACGATCAGCAACAAAAGTCGATGAACAGATACTAATTTACAAAACACCTGAACATTGAAACGGACCATAAATCACTTACCAAAGAAGAGTATAGATTAAGGTTATCATTTCAATATGGATACCAAAGTAAAGGATTGGCTGAAAAAAATATGAAAAAGAAACTGACGTTTACGTTGAATCCTTCGAAGAGAATCTCCTGTCAGAATAATTTTGAATTTACACATTTGTTTCTTAAGGTGGTAGCTCAAGGTCCATTTTCATACATTTTGTTTCGGCTTTAATCTGGGTAACTAAACAAGTATTGGCAAGTAAAGAATTTAAATTCACGTCTAAATTTAATATGACGAAATTTAATATGACGAAATTTTAAAGGCAGAAATATCCATGATTATTAATTATTTTTACATTTTTCTTTCAACTGCGAGAACTAATCACTAACTAGACGTGAATTTAAATTCTTTACTTGCCAATACTTGTTTAGTTACCCAGATTAAAGCCGAAACAAAATGTATGAAAATGGACCTTGAGCTACCACCTTAAACCGGCCAGTGCTCTATAAAATAGGATGTTTAAAATGTAACTAACCTATTCCTATAAATGTTATAATATTACTTACTAAAGTATTATGATGTTTTGTCCATACTTAAAAATGTATAATTCTGGTTATTAACTTCAATATATACTATTATATAAACTTGAAGAGTTTGTTTGTTCGAATGCGCTAAACTCAGGAACTGTTTAACCGATTTCGAAAATATTTCACTAATAGGAAACTACATTACTCTTAAGCGCTATACGCTACTTTCTATCCCGGGTAAATATAAAGCAAGACTTTAGACCTTGAAAAACTTTTTCACGCAGGTGGAGTAGCGAGCCAAAGCTAGTATGTTATAAAATAACAATTTAATTGATATTCTGGACTGTTGGAAAAAAAGTTAGTATATAAAACAAAGAATTCGTTAATTTCAGCCACATTTGTATTTATTACAGATCATAAAAAATTGCTAGTAATGTTTAGCAGTGAATGGTTTGACAGCGTTCAGCTACTTTTGTAGTTCAATTAAGACAAGTTGTTTTGTATTTAAATTAATCAGTAACTTATGGTAAATGATAATGATTAGGAAATATTGGAAACAAATTATGTTCAACGACTTCTGTTGCTGACTGTACTTCCTAATTATGTAATTCTGACGTATTCATTACCCAGCAATGTAATTTCAAACGCTAAATTATCCATAAGTAAAATCAATTGTAAATTGTAACCTTTGTTGTGGCTGTGTTATTTTTATAAGTATTATGTCTACTGTTTTTTTTTTGCATTTACCTCATTTCGAAATAAACACTCATGAAATAAAACGTCTTTAATTCAACTTTATTAATAACTTCCAACAGAATTAATATTAATTTGATTTTCTCAAACTCAATTTAACTTTCAAAAAACAAATACATTATAGGAATAAATATAAATACAAGTTATATCTATCAAGGTTTTTGTTGCACATATCATACATGTCGTACAAAAAGTAAACATCAAATATAAATTATGGTTCACGGATGGAGTAGCACACACAGCAATTAGAAGAGGATGCAACGACGTATAATGAAAGAGGAACGGTAGTTACTATTATTTACTGTCGAGTGTCGTGCAATCACGGCGCTGCAGCAACAAGGGCTATGTTTTTCATAAATAATAATCATGTTGCTAGACTTAATAAAAACTGGTAGACAACGTAAGCGGACGGTCAACTAGATTGTGCAATTTATGTAGCAATTTAAGTAATTATGCAATTTTGTAAGGGGCAAAATGGAGGGTTGCGAGTTTTTCCACATCGACAATCGTAGGTTCAGACGGTCTCTACGGTGACTAAAATAGATCGGTCTGGCTGTAGTCGCTCAAGCGTTGAGAAAGGATAGTGATAGCTTCAACAAATCTATCGTGCTATTGTATCTTTGCCTTCGGAATAAGTTTTGAGTTTTACTTGAAGGATTTTAAATGTTCTAGGTGTAATATATTGGCGATATTGAATAATGCATTACTTAAGTTCAGTGTATTTGTATGCAATTCATAGGGAAGTGTGTTGCGTGTTATTGAATTATTATATTCCTTTAGAATTTTTCCATGATTCGTCTACAACGTCCTTTGTTTTCTTTTATTTCCTGTCATTATAGAATGCTATTTAACAAATCGTGATTAAAAAGTTGTTCTTTGTTGCTAATCGTCAGATGCTTCCTTTACCATTATTTTTATACGGTTTTATATAATTTAATTTATTTAGTATCAGACAGCCAGAGCCTATTACCAATATATTGTACATTACTATGAGTTTCACAAAATAAAAGTAACACCTGTTTAAGGCGGTCGCAACATCCACTATTTGTGAAAATTTTGCAATTCAATTTCATATTAAACAAATGCATTTAAAATAATAATATCATTACCAAAATCTGATATAATCTTCGTGAGTGGTCCTGTTCAATGTGATATTTACAATCGTTTCCTTTTATATTTCTTTTAATATCACGTCATTTCAGTCATCGAATTACAAAAGGGTTCCGTAATAAATGATCATACACAGCCTTAAAAGTAATATGAACATGCACATAAATGCATTTTATTGCAATCGAATATTATTCCTCAACTTATCTGGCAATCTCAGCGTGCAGTCTCAGATAAAGCTTTGAGATAAGGTACCGGACAATGCTCCCTTGCATAATAGTTGGCAACGGTATCGAGGCCATTGTTGTTTTCATATTATGAGTTATCAAATTCCTTGCCCCAAGGCTGCTCCGTCATTAGAACAATTTATTTATTCTAACTCTGCTGCGTTATCTCCAGTCTGAATATGTTACCGGTAGGTTGGTTTAGAATTGTGTAATAATGGATTTATGCTGTTTATTATGAAATCGTTGTTCGGGTGTTGTAGCTTTTAGTATTAACGTTTTAACCAGGAGATGGTTTATTTATACTATTGTATACTTCAAGCTGAAAAGATTCCCTATTTCGTTTGCCCTCGTCCCACTTCATGGTGGGGTTGTAACAAACTATATCAAGCATGTTGAAGAAGGGATTTAACTTGGTTTCTATCCGCCGGCCGATCTCTCTAAAGGATTCAGTGCTGGCCAAATCAGGTTGATCCAGTGTTGCCTAGCTTGGATTTTATTTCGAGGACCACAAGGTCCACAATGCATATACGCTGCCTCTGCACTAAGTAGGCGACAAAATAAGTTTTTATAGTAATTTAAAAATTGTGAGGAATAATCGTAAAGACTCTTTAAGTGTTTGAAAAAAACTAAATAATGGTATGTAGTGGTCACGAGTCACGTCTATTTCGCCACAGCATCCAATGTGCGGCGACCAATTGTCGTAATACATAATAATTTATTAACGTTTTTAAAGTGGCCTTCAATCAACACTTATGCATTGTTAAATGTAAATCACTGCCAACCTTTGAACTATTGAATAGTGAGTGCTTACCTAAGTGGCCAAAACTAGACCTATGAGGCATCAGATCAATCAGTCGCCTTTGTATTATCGATGTTGATTGAATAACAATATATCTAGATATAAAAATGTCAAACTTATTCTACATTCCCAAGGTTTAACTGTCTCCTGGATCGGTGGTTATTTGTACTGCCAAAATAAAGTGCAGGCGCCAAATGAAACCATACTATAAAACATAAATTACAGCAACAATAAATTCTTAACCGATCAGTAATTTTTTTTCAGCCACTTAATAAACGACTACGTTTTTAATTAAATGCTAAATTTATACCACGCGGAGAAAATTTCACGCAGGGGTTTACTTAGCAAACGAAAGTACAGTGTAATGTGACACTTAGATTACTTTAATCTAGCCGCATGCAAACTGCCGCGGTCAGTCGAGATAACAAGTAACGTGAGATAAAATAGATGTTAGTACTTTACGTGAGCTAGTCTAGACTAACGAAAAGATAAAGTATGTTAGGTCATAGAATAGAAAATAGCATAGACATTTGTATAAAGAATTATTTTTGTAGATGCGACTTCAGAAAAGGTCAATTGTCTATGTATAAAAGGTCAGGTGTATAGTAAGAATAGCAATGAGATTTATCTTCTTTGTTCTACGAACGTGTGGTAATGACGGATTTGGTGATGGAACTTTTTCTAATTAAATAAACGGCATGTAACTCCCCGTCTAGGGATTAAATTATTATGATCGATGCTATGTAGAGATCTTTTTTTCATATCTTCACGGTGAAGTGACTCCACTACACCTGATGGTAAATGGAGTGGGGTCCAACAGTATGTCGACTGACGAGAGATGATTACCCCTCGGCAGTCGACACAATTATGCCGGCCTGTTGGAACTGGATATGTAATTGCTATGGATTAACTGAATATAATTTCTGATTATTGTTATAAAATGGTTCAAATCAATAGGAACAAGTAAACTTCAACAAAAACATAAACAACAAAAATATGCAAGAATCCGTGCTCGTTAACCGGATACTATTTGAACCAGTTTGTACAGACCACAATGGTTATAAGACAGTTTATACCAACGTAATAGAAACCGCCATTAAATACGTAATGAGGTCCTTTTGGTAGCGCGGAATGGCACAAGTTTATTGCCCGACGGTCCATTAAAACTTTCCTGGACCGGTCTGTTGAAACCGTTTTTACTGGCGAACGGCCGAGGTTCGCTCCCGAGCAACGTTTTCTTCCTTGATTTCATATAACGTTACATTTCAAATCGTGATTAACTATGCTTTCGATTTTACAACATTTTGTATCATAAATGTCTGAATTAGCTGTCGTAAATGTCGTAGTGGTCGCTGAACGTGTTAGGAATTCGTTTTGACTATGTCATGGAATATGTAAGGAGTTTAAATTAGGCCGACGTACTTTTTATGACTTATTTTCATATCTTGTCTATAGTTTTCTGTCTTCATGTCTATTTCGATGACAATTTATATATTATAGAAGCTCACATAATGAATTATGTAACTGCCTGAGAAATCTCTAGCTATTTTATTTTTAAATAACTTTTTAAATTGTGGAAGCCAGATTTAACACAGCGCTTACACTTAAGAACGCGATAAACAGTGTATTAAGGACACCTCCAAAGATTACTTTACCTCTGTAATAATGGTTTAATGCATCCCGATGTAAAGTAGAGGAATTTAACGATGTAAAGTAGAGGAATTTAAACGATTGACTAGTTATTTAAATCTTAATACCACTAAGTTTGAGGTAAACACTTCTATACGCAAACATGCAACTATATCATTTAAACACCTAACCGTATCTTGACTTTTAATATTTAGATTTTAACTTCAGTCGCAAATACAAGATATCTCTATACAAAAACATTTTGCAGTAGCAGAAGTATATTAAATACAAACAAACTTTTGAACCTGATCTTATACTGACATTAAACATTTCAAATGTATCAAATAACAATTTCATAGCAACAATCAAACGCTATAACGAGATATTAAATTTGATCCGCGCATTGACTTGGTTTGTTTAGGAGAGATGCCTTTCGAAATAATCAATGTGAATAAAGTAAATTGCGTCTTTCTATATTATTTTTTAATAGTCGCCATTTTCGTAATCAGGCATTGAGTTAATAAAAGCATTAGACGATCATGCGTCATGACATTGTTTACGTGCTGCCATGAATGCAAGATGGTTCCTACTGGCAGTTGATTAACAATTAATTTTATTGACAAACTAGTCGATGTCTCCGTCTCCGTCTTTCTATTCAAATACTCCTTTAATTACGTATATTGAGTCAGTGAACTCCCATTCATTGGCCGGATCTAGTACATGTCCTTCATCTAGCCCACCTACTACTCCATTTACATCACATTCTGCGCCAGAACATTCGACGATCTTGCAGCCCTCGTTTGGCGGTTTCTATAGGTACTAATAACTTTACATTTACACCGTATGTAGTTTCCACGTCGCTTAATCATACTACAAGTTCTATGCTTTTTTCAATACTGCAACAATCGCTTGACATGTTTTTGTTGTAACTTCCAATACAATTTTGAGTTCTATAAATATATAATATCTTAATGTCAAATAAGTTTTTGATTTTCAGTTGGTGCCTGTCGAGTCACTGTGTATTGTTTCTTAACGCTCGTTTTAATTTAGTTTAACAAATGTCTATGCCTTATAAGATTTTGAAATTATCAGGCTCTATATCGACATATAATACTTTTTCCAATTGTAGGTTTGAAAATCGGTGTCTTTAATACATACCATTGTTTTGGCTACCGCCTTGTTGTTTTGCCTAGTCTTCTGCGAATAGTTGTAGAAAAAACAAACAGTCAGCCTCCGACATCCATATATACATAAAAACTGAGAAAAGCCTCATCACTGTACTATTTAGGCTAAAGTTATGCTCTTACTGTTACTCCCACTATTTACAAATATTTTCTTGGAAAGAAAATCGTATAAAGACTTTACATTCCGTAAATTTGATGTTTTAATGACGATCTTACAGTGGGTTCTTGGCTTTCATCATTTATAGCATTAGCCCGGCTATAATGATGTATCCATATTTAACGATTAAATTTAAAGTTATAAAACAACCTTTACTTGCATCACTTTTGCCTACAACAAAATCACACGATCTTTTAACGCAATTGGACGTAAGTCTTAACAAATAAAAATATTTCCTTTGAATAACAAACTTAAATATACCGTAACAAAGAATAAACTCATAAAAAAATTAAAACGAAACTTGAAGATGAATTTTATTTTATTTGAGAAAAGAAACGAAAGCAACGTCGTGAACGTTTTAGTCGCTTTATATTCTCCCGTTTTAAAAGACTCCTGGGACTTGTGGGCGGGAGGAGTGTTATTAACTATCTATTTTTATTAGTGTTTCTCATTAAGTGTAAGCACTTTAAAGGGAAATAAGTACTTTAAAGTGAGAATAGCATTTGCAATTCTTTTTAGGGAATATTCACCCATGTATATATTTACTCAAGCAAGCTGGTTATAACAAACGTTCCTATTGTTTATTACAACTTAGGTAATCAATATGTCCATATAAAATATTAAATATATCAAATCCATAACGCACTCCTATATAAACGAATGCTTCCACTCCACCAGACATTAATATTATATACCATATATATACAATATGCCCAGACACAACCACGACCACTCTGTCAAAAGTGTATAACTACGAAGAAGAAGAATCAATATGCCTATGCAAAACTTACAACAGTGATACCCGCCTAAGATAAAACGAACTTTGTTACTTGAATCTACACAAACAGTTTCATTAAATTTTGATAGACTCTCGAAGACTTGACCTTTGATTAGGTGAAGGTTCGTCGTCGAGAGAAATCTCTAACAACTTGAGTCCAGACTTGTAATATAAACTTCATTGGCAAATATACCTAAGTATTTAACACATCGCAGCTTTTTTATTTAACATCATTTATGAGTACTTCTCAAATAAATAAATCTACTACTACTACGAAGAAGAATCAATATGTCTATGCAAAACTGAAAAATGTGACACTGGTCTAAGATAAAACGAACTTTGTTACTTGAACCTACACAAACAGTTTCATTAAATTTTGATAGACGGTCGAAGTAACTTGACCTTTGATTAGTTGAAGGTTCGTCGTCGAGGGAAATCTTTAACAACTTGAGTCCAGATTTGTAATATAAACTTCATTGGCAAACATACCTAAGTATTTAACACATCGCGGCTTTTTATTTTATATCATTAATGAATAGTTCTGAAAATAAATGTACGCAACGAAATAGATTTTACGGAATATTATTGAGATTTTTCTATGCCATCTTCTTTTTTGTTTGAATAATATCTCTGCTCTTAGAAACTAAATTAATCAGTTTAGGCTGTAAGCATTATCATCCTTTCCTAATCTAAGCATTAGACCCATTTCACATGTTATCTACTCGTATACTAATATAATAAAGCTGAAGAGTTTCTATGTTTGAACGCGCTAATCTCTGGAACTACTAAACTGATTATATTTTGTTCACTAATTGGAAACTACGTTACTACTATATGCTATAGTCTACTTTATATACCGGGAATATAATTCCGGAAAAACTTATAAACGCGCGTCGAGCCGCAGGCAAAAACTAGTTGTAAATATTGCTTCCCTAGCTGACCTCAAACTGGAACAGTTAATTGCGTTCAGAAATAAGCGTTAGAAGTTATAAATGGTTTGGTTAATTCTCATTTATCCTTATTAAACTAAGTTTGTTCATAAACAGAAGTAGTTTTATTCTCCGGTTGGCCGAACTTAAGTAGTTTGTGCAGATTAACGTTCTCCCTGATGGCAAAGTT
Source organism: Manduca sexta (assembly GCF_014839805.1). Taxonomy (NCBI): domain Eukaryota; kingdom Metazoa; phylum Arthropoda; class Insecta; order Lepidoptera; family Sphingidae; genus Manduca; species Manduca sexta. The sequence continues at coordinate 4,948,352 of NC_051125.1, forward strand.
TCATTTGCGTCATATGAAATAAGGACAATATCTTTGTATGAATATTTAGACGTATGGACAATTGGACACATTTCAATAAAATTTGCATAAAATTTACACAAACTTATTAGTTACTAACAAACTTTAGTTTTAAATGTTACCTAGGTTTTCGTTGAAAAATATTAGTTTTATTTTGTTGTATATAATATATGGACAATCTAGAATAAAGAGAATTCAAAACAAAAAGATTTGAGCTATATTAAAAAGTGCCACAAAAAATCACAATCATTCCGTATAAATTCTATTGTAACTCAAACATAATTTATTAATAATTTGCAAATCCATATTAGTTAAATAATGATACATCATTCCTTTATAAATAAATTAGTAACTACGAACAGGGAGTATATTATGTTTGTAGACCGACATAAATAATGGTCTAGGGTCAGTAGTGATGTAGGTACGTCGAGATCTAACAAAATGGGAGCGAATTTCGGCCTGTAGTCCATTAGCGTGGCTTAAGGCTAATGCGGGTTAGTGAAACATTTTAGGTTCGTGTTTAATGCGATGTGGAATACTCGTATGTTAAAACAGTTAATACAACAATAAGTAGCAAGTAGTACAAGCGGAGGAGTACATATATCAAACACTACTGAATAAAGTTATAATTTGATAGAAACGCCACAAAAATTAAATATGCATTGGTTAATTTCTAAAACTTTTCTTATATCGAAATTCAGCGGAGAACTTTTATATAACAACTTTGCCTGCGACTTCGCCCGCGTGACAATGTTTTTTCCGGGATAAATATTTACTGGGGATAAAAAGTAGCATATAGCATTCAGGAGTAATATATCTTCGTATTGTGAAAAAAACAAAATCGGTTAAGTAGTTCCTGAGATTAACGTGTTTAAACAAACAAAGTCTTTCAATTTATATATTAGTATAGATGTACGCCCTGAAAGCGCAATAAAACGCGCGTTGTCGTCATGTATAACGCGCCGTCTGCGGTGGCACTAATACGCATAGTTTCAAGCAAGCAGCACTATAAACCCCAATTGTATAGAACATCGCCCCACGCTCATTATTGAATGCAAGCACGCCAGTAATTCACATAAACTATTCCAGTTTCCACAGACATCGTTTTGAGAAGCGTTTCGGTGACCACGTGGAGCCGTGTGCAGCTACCAGTATGCAATATCTGTACCAGGAGAATTCATAGCACGATAGCAACGTTTATGTGTGGGGTTTATAATTTCGGTACATTTATTTACTAAGGTACGTGTATATATGGATGTACGTGTATGTAGTATAAGTACATGGTAATGTTTATTTCTGGGTCCTAACAATTCACTAGTGTTTAACCTACTTAGGGCTTAGTAATAAACTTAGTAGCTTTAGAAATAAACTTTATATGCTTCTGTCGTTGTTATGTAACGTCTTATCTCGTATCTTCTAACTGTAAATGTGACTCAACGTACCAAAACAAAACACTAAATATTATAGGCGTATATACCTATAAAAAGATGGTAAGTAAGAAAGGCGGTATGAAAAGATTAATAAAATCTGTCCTCAGCTGTGGCTTCATTTTCTTAAATTACTGGTTGTAATGGATGGCGACAGCCAAAAGTTGCTATATTTGCAAAGCCTTTTATATGACTGAATTAAATTATTCGACATAAAGATCAATGTTATATTAATATTGGTTTAAAAAATATGATAACTAGCGATGCTTATGAATCTTGAAGTAATATATGTAGAATCACTATAAAATTGTGGAACAAATTTGCGGTGCACGAGGTGAAATTTAGTCTCGAACGGTGGTTGCCAACCGGTCGTACTTGGGTCCAATCTAGGAATGTGTGGGTGATAAGACTTCTGGGTTAACTTAGAGCATCTAACCGAAAAATATCTACTTGTATTGCAACATTTATACAAAATCTTGCAAAAGAAGTTATAAAAAAGGAACTCATGAACTAGTTTTATGCTGTTTTACTCAGCTGTCTATGCACCTTCCCTAATACACAAACGTACATACAACAGAATATACAACCGATGTGTACAATATATCACCCAATAAACTTATTAATCTTGCGAGAAGCGAGCCGTTTATTCCGATTGTATCAAACGTGTTTATGTTAGTGTATTTTACAAGCAGGACATGCGCAACAATGCCTACATTGTAGGATCTTGGTGCTGATTGCGAAATGCTAAGCAAATTCAACGACTTAGTTCATTAGGTTATTATTTTTAACGTAAAATTAGGTGTGATAGATATTTGTTTACGATTTGCATGGGACACGTTCCAGGTATAAATTTCAACGCGACAGCCTGCTGTTGTATTGATGAGTAATACTAATATAGATCCAAATGATCCCCACTCCATTGTACTCAGTTCCTTTCGCTTAGGCTAGCAGCGTTTTTATAATTCTTCCAGTATTATAGATGTTTATGGGCTAGGGAAATCATCTATAACCGCTTTACCAGCTTGCAATAATGGTAAAATATTCAAAATGACAAAGAAAATCTGTCCTCACCCGTGGCTTCATTATGTAAAATTAATGGTTGTTGTTGCAACCGATGGCGAAAACCAAAGTTGCTACATTTGCACAGCCTTTTATTTGATTTGTATTCACACATTGAGAATAAAAAAGTAAAATAACATTAATTCGATGTTTAAAAGTTTACAAAATCTGCAAACATGTATTCATTTATCTTATGTTACATCACATTACACGTTGAAGTGAATTTCAACTTGTTAGCGTGCGTTTTTAATGCGAAACATAAAGGTTGTGACACTGCGGACACTCGTACCCGTTTGCCTATTTGAATAGTTATAAATATTCATTTACGGCTATTTTCTAAGTCTTAAATTATTTGTAGTTTTTTGAATGTTTGAAAATTATTTATCATTAAATAAATTAATAGACATTATTTTGCCTCAATAATCACTCAGTGTCTTTGTTTAGTTACTATTGGCCCCAACGTTAAAATTACATTAACATATTACTAAAACTACTTTGACTTTAACGCGACGGCCAGCCAAACAAAAACAGCCTTGCTACGGTCTCAGACCAACTCGACCCCTAAAACTCGTACCCTAGAATAAAAGTTGTAGATTCGTCACCTATTCAAGTGCCCATCTTCCCCTGATAGGAGATCAGTTAATGTTAATTTATGTGTAAGGACCCCCATTCGTCCTCCGTCGTCGTTGTCAAAATCACACGAAGAAACATGATTAGCTAGTACAGGCATGCACGATTGTGTATAAGGCATAACCGTCTATCAGTGGCCATCGTCGCCGGTAATCCTAAGTGTTCGGTTTATTTAATGATTTCTTATATTTACGCGGACGCAGGCCACACAGAAAAGACGTGAGGCGCAGACATGGCACAGTCGGGGCTCCGTCGTAACTTTTTAAAACATATAGAAAAGACGAGGCACGGACGTAACGCTGGGCGCAAATGGCACAGGACTAAATTTTGTGGAAAATATTCCCCAAATTTACAAACCTCAAACACAAACGGCGCCAATAATTTGGTTTTAAAGAAAGCAGAGTAAGTAAAAGTGCCGGAAAAGTATAAAGACTTTTTAACTTGTGATTATCAAGATGATTCAAACCGAGTTTTGGTATTTTGTATGGAAAATGAAGCGACTATTTCAAGTTTCACCCATTTCTTCCTAGACGGAACATTCAAATTTATAATAAATCCATTCGTTCAACTTACTATACGCGCCGATTTTGGAAGTTCTATTAACAGCACAAATGTTGTACCATTAATATTCGCATTACTTTTAAACAAGCACCAGAGCACTTACGAAATTTTTGTTTAATTTACTCAAAGTTCGTTTTCCGAATTGGCATCCACGTCAATTCAAAATGGATTTTGAGATGGCTGTACACAACGCAGCACAAACGGTCTTCCCAAATACAGTTATTACCGGTTGTTATTTCCATTTCTACAAATCGCTATGGAAAAAGGCAAAAGCTCTAAATATTAAAAAAATACCTTAAAAGGCATGTTGTTCTTTGTGCCACACTGGCCTTAATACCAGAAAAAAAGTGTATATGATGGTTGTGTTTATTTAATGGAGTATTGGCCGGAAAATGATAAAATTTTAATTTTTAACGACTACTTTGTGGATACCTGGCTTGAAAATACAAATAGAAATGTTTTGCGGAAGTGGAATGTTTTCGGCCAGCGTTATCGAACACCAATTTTTTTAGAAAGTTGGCACTCCAAAATTAACCGTAAAATAAAGGGTAGAATAAAACTCAATATTTTGCAATTGTTAGAAACTTTGCAAAGGGAAGCAAATTTGTCAAAATCAAATAGGTGTAGAAATAGTCAATCGAAAACCCGAGTCGAAAGAAAAGATGCAAGAGAATTAATAATATTCTGAATAAATTACTGGGGCCTTATTCTCTATCCCGCACGTTATTTTGACAGTGTGTAACAAGCACGTAACACAACGCATCATGTTTAGGTCTATAGAAATTTGGCTTACAGAATACCATTCCACGCACATTTCTCGAAGATAACATGACACGGCCGCGTTACGCGTTTACACTATCATACAGAATAAGGGCCCTGCATGGAAAAGTTATGCGTATGTTTTTTATTTAAAGGACCAAAATGTTGATTATTTGTTATTGTTAATTAAAAAATGAGATTTTAGTTAGTAAGGTTTTATAGCTTCTTATTTAAAGGAGCAAAATGTTGATTATTTGTGAGTTATTTAAAAACGAGATTTTAGTTAGTAAAGTTTTATAGTTTCTCATGTAAAGGACCAAAATTTGATTTAAAATATGTTTTCCTATGGTAACAGTATGTAATCAACATTTAACGCGACTTCGGCTACAATACTCGGTTTTTTTTTATAAAATACCTACTGAACTGAAGTGATTGCATAACTAGAAACTTCAATTTCTTTTGCGTAACCTAAAGCTATTAAGTATTTTGTTGTCTTAGGATTTCTTTTAAATGATATCATACAGGGATATCCATATTTTGTATGAAAAACAACTGAGTTGCCGAAGAATACAATCGAGTAACCCCAAAATATGAGAATAATTATTACGATTACATTAAAAACATAGTGTCTTAGGGACAGTTTAATCAGTATAAAATAGCAGGATAACGTAGTTTTCCCAAAAATATTTTTTTGTTTATGAGAGTGTAGATTACGGGAGGCAAACTTTTAGGCACTAAAAAGTAGAATGGCTCTCTTAAGATATTGTAGTTTTGGAAGGGAAGAAATCGAATTTAATAATAAGACTAATTTCCATACTGTCATCTGTGATTTGTAATAAATGTGATACTTATATAAATTTAATGAATTTTATTTATGCCTTTAGCACGCGATTGTACCACCGTCATAGAGCTGAAAAAAACAAAATACTCTGTAAGAGGGGACCAGTAGGTACTAAAAATATATCAGGGGACGTGTGGGCAACAGGGTACGAATTTCAGGGGACCAGTCGGTGCGGAGCCCTTGCCACGCTATCAGAACTTAAAGCTCTGCATGCCGCTGCATAACGCATATCATTCTGGAACATTAGATGTCAAAACTCATAATGAAAATAGTTACATAGTTCACCAAATAGAAACACAAGATTCCTTGCATACTATTTATTGCCCGCATAAATAAATTTTAACAATCCATAACGATCGAATCAGTTTTGTGGTTTTAAAAATATCGTAACTAATTTCGCTTGTTCATCAAGCCTGGCATTGCTTTACGCGGTGCAATATGCGCACACGCAACTTCAGCGTCCTCTGTTCTGTAACAGTATTAACAAATCGCTAGTCAATAAATCATCGGTATTAATTACATGTACTTATTTGGGCAATCGTATGTCTTGATGAGGTATTATATCACCATCGGTGTATAGATCAATGCTGCATTCAACTCTTATGAATATAAGTGTATGAACTAGCTAATTTTGAATAAGGTAATAATTAATATCACACTTACAGTAATTTTGGAGCTGAGTTACGGACTATTACGTTCTAGTGTACTAATAATTGCTAAGATCGACGAGGCGAATAAACAGTTTAATTCTCCGGCTACTATTATTTCAAAAATATAATGTTACTAAAATTACTAATGCATAGCGCTTATAAAAAATATATGCTATTCGCGGTAACGATATTTTAAAAATAAAAATCCGCTTATTATTCCCTAAATAAATTAATATATGATCACCTTATAAACTATCATATTATCACCTTAATTAAATACAGCCTCTTCTAATAAACCTTGATAATAATTGTAGTCGAAATACTAGACAATATTCAACTCAACATTAAATTTGAATAATAAAGACAACATACTAATGTTTCAGCCTTTAGGTAATGCTTGACGCACCTGGCTTTAAAATTTCACACAAAGCCAGTTTATGTTTATGTCCTAGATACCTACGTTCTATCCTTGAAGTTATACAATTCCTAAATGTGTTATTTTACCCTTGAAACCGAGTAAAATTTAACAACTTTATTACAAAATTAATATCTAAATTTAGCCGTAAGGCAACTGGTAAAATTTAGGTTGAAATTTATAATACGACTGAAAATTACTATATATTCAATTTGTATGAAAGCCGTGTATAAAGTTTAGGTAAATGATCTTAGGTTTACTAGAACATAACGTGAGATAGGACTGTATCATTAAATGCTTTTATTTATGCATAAATGACTTTTGTTTCCGACGAAAAGTCAGGATGGCTTGCAATTGTCATTGGCAATGAACCAACGAAATTAAGAGAGTTGAAAAGGTATATTTATGTACTGTTAAAACAAGATCCTGAAGGCAGGACATTTAAATTTTCCAATAGGAATGTACACAAAGTCACTAGCAAAGCCGAGTACATTGAGCGTTGACAAGCAGTAAACACTCCAACCGAATTCAAAGCAGTAAATAGTTTAATGAAGGGTCGCCGGGTTCGTTTAGATGTATTTAGGAACAGTCGCACTACACCTGCTAGTGCTCGACTTAATTGTCTAAATAATGACATTGTCCGGACCAGAGAGCCAGACAAGCGTTTTGCCGTTCGTGAATGTTCTTCATGTGAGTGAATATTTTGTGTATATGCCGCTCATTTGACAGAGTCGAACTGAACGGCAATTAAGTTAATTGTGTGAAGGAGAACCTACACTTATGGTAGAAAGAAAGACAGAATTACACCAAAGACATAATTAGATGATAAAATGCTACGTATACGAGTTAAAACGTCTTAATTGATACATATTACAGTTTGCGTGCGAGTCATGCAATTACAGATATTCAGAACAAGTGATAATTCGTTATTGTATTGTATTTTATTTATTAGTACTAGTGTATTTAATATATATTGTCCCACTGCTGGGCAGAGGCCTCCTCTAGTTCTGGGAGGGATTAGGCCTTAGTCCACCACGCTGGACTAGTGCGTATTGGAAGACTTCACACACCCTCTAAATTTTGAATTGATGTTTTCCTTCACCGTTAAAGCAAGCGATAATTCAGAAAGAGTACACACATAATTTTAGAAAAGTCACGAGGTGCGTGCTCTTGGATTTTGAACCTGCGGACATTTGTCTCGGTAGTATGTTCCACACCCAGCTAGGCTATCGCCGCGTAATAGTGTAATGATGGGAATTTAGTCAATCGGTAAAAGTTTGAATTGCGACACGGGAGAAAATATTATTCATAGATTTACGAAAGTACAACATAATAAAATATATTTTTAAAAGAAAATTAGAACAATAAATAAAATCCAACCTCTTTCGAGAAAAACAAGCCGTAAACACATTACCACAAACAAACAACGAAATTAACTAATTGAAAACTAAAGCAATAAAGCATAGGGATTATAGTTCAAACTGGAAAGTCTAGCTCGCTTTCAGACGTTAATTATATTGTGAAACGTCTTTTATAAAGGACTGCGAAGTTACGAAATAATAATAAAACCATTTGTGTTACCTCGAGGGCTTATTCCGACCCAACTATGAAACTTGAAATTGCTAAATCGTTTAACAACGTCTACTTATGTTTTATCTGGGCCGGCTTATATTCTATCTGTAGAATACAATTTGTATACAAGTAGGTAGTTTTAATTTACCGACAATTATAAGAATGTTCAACTCAAAATGAAAGAGAAAGCTAACGTATTGGTATTGGGTAGTACTAAATGAATTTCGTATCAAACTGATTTAGATTTTTTTAAATTAACTTATTTGTAGGAAAGCTGCAGTCTTCGAAATATCGGGAGAAAATATTAATATAAAAAACCGCAATAATATCCGGAAAATAGATATATTTCAGTTGTACATAACAGTTGTAAACAATTTGCATATATAAAAGTTTTACAAAAATTGCCAACTAAATTTAATAAATTAGAATGATGATGATGATGTTTAAATAAATTAGAATGAAAGTGATGAATTAAAAACTTCTGCCGATTAATGACATCATGTCGATTAGAAGGTCATAGTATGTTAATTTTACGTTTTGGGCTATGCCTCATATAACATAATATATGCAGTGACATATAATTATGTTATTAGATAACCCTTGAATAATTAATGGATAGACTATGTGCTGAATGGAGGTAACTATGAATTACGACGATTATCTAATTAATTAACAAGTTTAATTACTTCGGTCTATTTAGGTCAATATATTAATTAGTAATAGAAAATGGATAAGTAATGTTTAGTAGTACTTTAATTCTAATATACAACATTTTGTGTACCACGTAAGAGAAAATATGAACACGTATTTAAGTAAAGTGATAATTAGAGTTTTAAAAAATTATCCTACTGAGTTTATTGCTAATGTAAGATATATTTTATATCCGCCCGGATAGCGAACACGGTACATAAGGTGTTAAAACCCGCCATAGTGGCCCACGTAAATGTGTCGTTTATTAATAAACAATACACTATCATGAAGAGTTAGAGATGCGTCCCTTGGGTATCGAACCTGCGTCCTTCGGCCCGTCTTGCCGTTCTATTCCCAACGGCGCTATCACCGCTAATAATTTGATATCCCAAACCTAAATTAAAGCAAACACTTTGTTTTCTGTAAAACTAAATATTTGTTATTAAAATTCCTTGATATTTTATGACTTTACATAAATATTACGCGACAATTTACAAATCCACAATTCCTAACCAAACAAATCTTAAATACATCAATTTAATAAAACCACATCGTAATGTGAAGGCATACAATGACCACAATTCTCTTTGCACAAACGGATTGCAAGATTGGTCGTAAATACGCAACCCGCCTAATAGATGGAAACATTTTGTCAAGGCAAAGCAATATTGTCGCAGACAGCAACGAAATATACGTTATTTTATATCTCACAATTTATCACAATAATTAAACTGACGGATATAGCTTGCTGATTTTTATCTTCGAGTGGTTAAGGCGAAAATGGTTTGCAGTTGCTCGGTGTTGCCATTTCTGACTTGTTAGACAATTCTCTGAAACGAATTAATATGGTAACAGTACCGTTTCTCGAAATTTCTCGAAAAAAATCCTTTATAATATTATATGATATTTAAAATTATCCTTAAAGCATTATCAACAATTCCTTTAGTTAACGTTTGAGGATATCATTTTCAGATTCGACACGGCTGTCGTTTTTATTCGTCTGAGCTGTTCAGGCAATTATTTCTTTTGGTTTGTCTGACGCTTTCAATTCACATCATTCATTGACATAGCTACGAATGGCTCTATCGATTTATAAATAAAAGTGCCTATATAGCACAAAGCAGGCGCAAATGTTCTGCTCAGTTTGCTATGTCCAGCTCCATAATATACCCCTATTATCCCCCAACCGTAAAATACCCTTGGCATTTCACGTAGCGTTCAGTCATTACGCTCGGACGTAATTCATTCCTTCATTTTCTGTTGCGCAAGATTAGGTGAAATAATCGCTTTGTACAACGTTGTAGTTTTATTAGGCTTATAATGACAAGTTGGTACGTTGGGGTTTATTTACATTTAACGTTTAAGTTTTTATAGCATTTGTTTAATTAGATACAAGTATGATGTCAATATACCAAATTGAATTACCGTGAAATTATACCTCATGTCTAATGCTTGCGGCGATTTTGTGTATTAAACTAATGATTATGTCTAGCAAAAAATATAAAATGTTAATTTAATTTTTATGTTTGAATAAATCACTCTTAAATACAGTAATAATGTCAGTTATTTTATTTATGTGTTAGAGATAAAGATAAATCAAATTTCATAATTTCTTAAAATGAGTTCTAAAACAAGTTGATTTAAATAAGGAACAACGGCTGCCGAGTTTCCAGTCTAAACCAATTTGAATTACCAAAATTGGTTGTTGGAATATTCCCTAAACGTCAGGAAAGTGATTCTACGAAAATGATTGGGAATGAAAGCGATTTTAGATTTAATATGAACGGAATATTGACAGCCAGTGATGCTATTGAGTTTCATCGATATCGATAGGGGACTTCCTTCAATGTATTCGATTACTTTTGAGCACTGACAGTTCATGCAGAAAGTTGTAGTTCCTAGGTTGACATAATAGTGGTTGGAGTTAGTTTAATAAGGAAGTTTATTTGTCGTGTTTCTAACTTATTAATAATTAAGTTTGAGTCATTGTCTGGTTGTTAGAAAAAAGTGTTTGTGTATTTTAAATGGCTCTTTTTAAGGTCAGATCTTTGTTAGTAGTGTAGTAGAGTTTGTGTTAATTTGAACGCAAGAACTGAAATATTACTTGCCTTTCAAGTCGCAATCAGTTTTATAAATCATATTCAAACAATTTTCAAGTTTAGAGAACGCATAGCCTATATCAAAATTGCTTTCTAAACACGATCGCTCTTGCATTCGCTTCTAAAATAGAACATAAATATATGTTAAAAATACATTACAAAGAAGCCACATCGACAATAACAAAGCACTTGTTCTATTTCCATCCCTGATGCCCTCGGCCGAGCGTTCTCCGCAAATATTTGTATCAATTAGGGTGTCTCAAAGATCCCTCTTTATTCTTCACGTCAAACAAAATGATGATCGCTAGATCTCGAGTGACGTTAGTGCATAAGCCGTTTTGGTTTTGTGTTGAGTGCTATTTTAAAAGGATTTTTATATGGTTTTACTTCTATTGGGCTGAAGTATAGTGAAGTGTGATTTTGTTCATCGACTACTTACTAAACTGTTTTATAAGTGATAAGGCAAGCGTGGAACGGATACTTGGTGACAATGTGATATTTTATTAATATATTTAGAAAAATGTAATATTTTGAAGTAACATTTTGATATTACTAGGTCAGTTCATTTTCGGTTCAGTACGCAGGAGGTAAAGTCTTCGAAATGTCGGGAGAAAATGATAATTTAAAAAACCGCGATAAAATCCGTAAAATAGTTTTTTATATCAATGTCAAAATTAATTTTTATTTGAGCTGTAGACAAAACGGCTATTCTATCTAGGCTCTTCAGTATACCTCCAGTATATTATTATTGCCTTTTGTTAAACAAGCTAAGAGTTTTTTTCAATTCTCTCAGTCTAACAACAACGCTAACAATGTATGACGAACTCTGGCCCCCATGCATTTCCTGATAAACAAGGTATGTGTGTCATCAAATGTGTCATACATATAAATCTATTGTGTGGTTTATATATACTTAAAAACAAATATTTTTAATGATAAATTGTTTCTATATTATTTATAGCCAAGTGTTAAAGTTAGCTATAATTGTAATGTTTAGTTGGATTGTAAATTTTCAATGGACGCTTATTTTGTTTAGAAACATTTTTTTGCTATGTTATAATAAATAACTAGCTTGTAGACTAATTAATGCACGTGCGGTAAAATAACCCTTATTGATAAGTCATTGCGTGATCTAAAATTTTATATGCATTTAGAACTGTCTCTAAATTAAAATTTAAAATCTATCCCAACGCTAAGATGTTTTGTTAAACGCTCTTTTTACAGCAAACATTATATTAGCAAAAATAATTAGTCGCTGCGCGACATATCTTCTCTTCTGCCAGCCTGCCTGAGCAGCCGAATACTTCCGGAAACGCCCGATTTCACTCGGCTAGGATAGCGCAGCGTTACAATTTATTTGTTTAAACGCGCTAAACTCTAGAACTACCGAACCGATTAAAAAAAAACTCTAGTAAGAAGCTATATTACTCTTGAATGCTTTAGGCTACTTATTAACCCGGGAACATATCCCGTAAAAACTTTTATCGCGCGGGCGAAGCCGCCGACTAAGGCGCGTGATAAATAATACGCTGTTTGTATTGGGGTCTGGATGTTGTGTCCATTGATCAATATTTGGTACGTGTAAAAAAATCAAATACAAACAATCAAAAATGCCTTTTTATATATTTTAGCAGGGATTTGTGTGTACGGCGTACGCATTATAACCATTTTATATGAATTTAATTGAATAAAATGAGAAGAGGATCTGTTTAAAAAATAAATAGCTTGTAATGAAAGTTGCGGGGTCGACGCGGCAAAGGAAGTTGGCTGCACAGCCCGATGCGACAAATACTTACCAACTTTGTTACTCATTATTTTTTTCCGATGTCTCGGAGTGCTCTCTGCAACGTCCGTGACTAGACTGCGACAGCTTTAATTAAACGAGACTTAAGACTTTAATTACTTGGCGATTATTTTTTGAAACGCGCCTATAGTACCTAACGACATTAAGATTTGTCTGGGAAGTTTTGAGTGTTACGTTACACTTTAACCTTGACTAAGTTTCATAAGTACTAAATGGCACAGTATTTTATACAGACCGAATTTGTCATTTAATTTGGAATATTTAGATTTCAGAGATTCATAATTTTCCTTTTTATGAATATAACTACTTAAGCTTAACCTAGCCCATTCCTACTCCACGTACATACATTCAGTCACATGAGTAGCAGAACAACTTATTTGTCCTTATCAACAATCGTTTTTTCTTCTCTAAAATATACTTTTAAGTTTTTACTTAATCTCGATAAAAAAAAAGTATATTTAGATTGCAGTCGTCAATGTGTAGAAGCTTTTTAAAGTTTTGAATTTGTACAGCTACTTTTGTGGCTGACTGTACAATTTTTTTTTAATATAACTGTGTTGTTGAGATTATGTTATTTGAAACAATATTATTTAAGCTATAGTTAACAAATAACTAGTTATGACTCTCAGCATGCAACTCGTTCGTAACTGTAGATAAATACGCCTGTTCTAAAATAATAGACTCACGCGCAACGAATGCGTGCTATGAGTAAAACGGTAGGCGCAATTACATGTAGCAAAAAACTTGAGATTTGAAAATTGGAATAATATTTATAGTTTGTTATTATTGTAATGGTATTTGTTGCATTGAAATTTAGGTTAGAGAACTATTTGCGTCAATATTATAAATAATAATGTTATTTCTTTTTCAGGTATGTCATTTTTGTGCCGTTTCACAAGTGAAATAAATACATACAATAAGGTAAATAAATACAATACCTACCTACTAAGCTGTAAAATTAAAGATCTTAGTATAAATACTGTAAATTCAAAATAATGTGGGCTCCTTCATTCTTACAATAGCGATTTTGTTCTAAGTGTTCCAGATTTCCTAAATTTGTCATAAAGTAAACAGTTTTCATTCGTGAGAGAAATTCAAATTATGTAAAATAATATTTATTTAAAAACTTAGTACATTTTATAAGTATAAGAAACTGTATGTTATCATTAGTGTGATAAGGCAATAAACTGATTTATTATTATTATTTCAAATTTCTAAACCACGAAACCAATCCTATTATACTCATCAATACATCTTATATCACACAGCACTATTTAAAAGATAACGTTTATGTACACCGCACGTAGTCACATGAATTTCTCTAATGAATTCGGCTCTTCGAGGTGGGAACAAAAGACCCGTTCCAAAGGTTCTATTGGCTAAGTGAATATACTTGAGTCCGGGCCCACTATAATTTACATCGAGGTATGGAAACAGGATGCGCCGATACGCGTCTGCAGTATTATTTTTATTTTTCAAATTGTAAAGCGATCACGATATGGTTTTTATTTTCAAAATTGTGATTTAAGAAATTAAATATCGGTGATGCTCTAATTATGTCGGTTTTTTTCATATTCTTCATCTTTAAACAAAGATGAGCGTTTGTGGCCAAAGCTTCTGACGGTTTATGACTCCCGGGATAGGCAAGCTGGTGTAAATCTACAGTGAGAATGAACCGTAAATCTTTGTTATTGTGCCGAACGTTGATAATTTTTTATTGATGTAAATCATAATCTTGCTTAGTAACTATTCAGATTATGTGTAAAGGTCCTCAAAACCGTTTGGAATAAATATTTACTCCACAAAAGTCTACAAAATTCGTCACGCTGTTAGAAGTTACATTAGTTAGTCATAAACACATGTAGTACATCCTTCATCGATTGTTTTCAACCCCAAGTTACATGAGCTCAGAACAAGCTTACCGGTAACCGCAGACACGTGCGGTATCGCATGACCTGACCCAGCTCATGCCACATCCAGCCTTAATGTCATCAGGCCTTTGTTCGGTTCTTAATATAATTTATACCGCTCCTAGTTGGCACAATCAGGGTTCCTAGCATTGCTAATTGGCTTTCTCCTCTTCAGAACTTGTCTTTATCTATCTAGTTAAATTGGACTTAGTTGAGAAAATTAAATAGTTTATTTTTTTAAGTATCAAGACTACGATTTGGCAGTCTAGCTGTTAATTTAAACTGCAAATTATTGCTAATTGTTTAAGATATTTAAATGGGTGATATTATAGTAGTTTTGAGGGAATATTAATTGTTTAAAAGCTTAATTTTTTTCTATAAAAATTCAAAAAAAATTTAATTCGTCGCATTTAAAATAATACGAGTATAGGCGAGAAATTGTCAATATACAAAACAATTTACGCAACGTTTTATCTACGCCTAAAGAGGAAACGGCGCTGAGATTTTCTAAATGGAACCGTAAGCATATAATTTAATTATATACCCGATACTCTCGTCCCGTGATCATAATTTTAAAATCAATAGACCGTGCCGATCAGAGTGGGGTCGGAGTACTTAAAAATAATTAAATACTCACTACCCTCCTGTGAGGCCCGTTAATTATTTGAAATACTTTGTAGACCGTTCCAAGCTTAGGCATTTCATTATGGGGAAAGTTCGATTTTATGCGTTCGAACTTGTACGATATTTCGTCTGATTTATCGATAACAATTTGAAATATCTCACAGCGGTTTTATTATGCTTTGAGGCTCGTAATTAACCTATAATAATTTCGTGTTTATTTATATCTATGTTGTTCTTTAGAGTATTGTTTTGATTAATTGTGTTGTAAAATGTAATAAGCGAATTTTGACTATAACTGTTTATTCTTCGGCGATGTGGGACAAGTCTGTAAGGTAACTTATCATTACTCCATATGATCATCCAGACAGTTAGTGGACACGTAGATTGTAGCTAATTGCTGATCTTATCGATGGTCTAATGGGTAATAAGAATGTGGAGGGGATTTATTGGTCTTTGGGAATATCGTTAGATTTGCGAAAGGCGACAACAACGCCGCGAATTTGCCTCGGTTTTCTATGATGCCAACTTTATTTAATATGTACTAGCTGTGTGCTGATCTAAGAAAATCCCTATAATTAGAAATTAGAAGGTGGGACGGGAGGGAGTGGTATTATTGTACTTTTGAAATGTCACTTATCATATAAAATGCGACAACATTGCAGTGACGTCATGTCTGTTTTCTATGATGCCGACTATATTTACCAGAGGCTCAATCCCCCAGAGAGGGTTTAACGTCAATCAGGTGGCCAACCTAAGCCTTTCTTGCACTATACTTGAAAATATGTGTTCTACTCAACACACATTAGCGTGATATAAGAACAAACAGAAGAAGTTAATGACTCTTATTTATAATAACCTATTAATGTTATCCAGACTTAATTTCAAATTTATTAAGTACTTGGAGTATACAATTTGTCCTTACCAGTTTACATACTATATATTTTATATGTAGGTACTATATTATGTTCATAAGTAATATGATTAGAGAAATATTAACGTCTTAACTAATTACCCCTTGAGTTAGTGTCGACAATTAATCAGCACGTTAATTAATATAGACGCAGATTATGGTTGTCTCGTTTTGTATAATTAAGGGGTGAATTGTGGTGTAATATACTATGCATTAATAAATAGTTTCCGCGATGATATAATCAAGTTTGATCCAATGTTTGTTTTCACTAGCGATCGTCCATGCAGTTATCGAAACTATACCTTAAGTCGAAGTGAATAAAGTTCAGTAAATTTTTTCATCTCCCTTACTTGTTTTAGGGAAATTGGTTTATAATATTCTAGATGTCACGTTATTTTGATACTTTCTACTAAATATTAAACTATTGACGACTAAAAATATATTTGTCTTATAGCAGCTATAACACAGGATTTATTTAAAATAATCAATTTTTTATTCTATGATATGTTACGAGGTTTTGCATTAACTCCACTTTTAGCACGTCATGTAATCGAGTTTTTTAGTATCGGAAATCTTGACAAATCTTGCCAAACAACAAGCGACGTTGGACTTACATCGTTTATCAGTTAACAAAATAAAAAATACACAACGGTAATCACAATAAATTGACGATCGTTGCCTTTTGATTTATAACCGGTTTGTTTCTTTCGCCGTGGTGTTTATTATTTAGTCATTAATCGTGAAGACTTATTCCCAAGGGTGAACAGCACAGGTGAACTTGACGTGATGGGTTGAATAAAGGGCCCTGTCCTGTTGACGCGTTGATTACTGTTTTTTTTACTGTGGTTCTACATAATGGGTCTACAGGAAATGTATAAAACAATAGTGAACGGAAGGGTGAGTTATCATTGTGCTTGTCTATTGTCTATTAAGGTTTGTAGCTGCTGATGTCAGTAATCGAAGTAGATTACATGACGGTAAGCAATGATCCCCTATAAATAGTATGATGGGTGCAGAGTTTAATTTTAAAGAAAGGAATTGGCAATTAGGCTTGCGAAATTTCGGTTATATTCGGGTTGGAAACATCAATAATCATTATTTTTATAATATTTGTAGTAATTTTCTGTAATTTTATTTATTTAGTAGGCAAACG
Organism: Manduca sexta; assembly: GCF_014839805.1. NCBI lineage: Eukaryota > Metazoa > Arthropoda > Insecta > Lepidoptera > Sphingidae > Manduca > Manduca sexta. The sequence continues at coordinate 4,965,474 of NC_051125.1, forward strand.
AGCAAGCGGTTCGCCTGATGGTTAGCAGCATCCGCCGCCGATGTACTAATCACTAAAGCAATGCCAGAGGCACAGCCAAGCCGTTGCCTACAGGAAATACTATATATCCTGGAGTAATGTAGCTTCCTATAAGTGAAAAAAAATCAATATCAGATTAGTAGTTCCTGAGATTAACGCGTTAAAACATAGAAACTCTTCAACAAGCAATTCTACTCTTATAAACCATGTTAGTATGATTACATATTTCTCTTTAATATTTTTAATCACTCAATTTTAATTAAAATCAGTTCACTAAATATATCTAAAGCTTCAATTAACATGCGGCCACTAAAACGTTTAAGCCGCAAAACATTGCTAATGGCTCTTATTAATTGTATGCAAATTGTTTTACAACGTGCTATGTGGTCAGTAAAGATGATTATGGATCATTGGTTTTATGAACGCGACATTATTGCGAGAGTGGGAATGTGAGCAATCATTGTTTATGTTATTTTTCATTCCCGCATAAATAAAATTTGACTTACTTAATTCCAAACTAAGAATACTCATGTACCTCTAATATATTTGACTTTTATAAACTTATGGTATTCAGGAGGAAATGCCTTTTTAGAACATCCCTATCGAAAGTTGAAGAAAAAGTGTGATGAAATACTCCTTTTCTTGCAATAAAATAATTTTATGAGCCATTGATTCGTGAAAACTCAACAAATAAATAGTACAGACGTAATGCGTTGCCTATAATGCCATTTTTATTCGCTTTTTACAGAGAGCCCGCAATTTTGGACGACTATATTTGCGGTATGAAGTCTGCCAATTCAAGAAAATTTATGTCACGCCTTGGTGCCTCCGTTTATGGTTTTACAACATATTTATGGGTTTACGACATAATGGGGTCGGTTTATGATAATTCCGCCTTGGAATGTACCGGCCGCGATGTCCTTTTTGGTTGTTTTATAAATGCGATAAAACATTATGCGAATTTTATTCCAATTCTACTATGATATGGTTACGGTTGCCGAAAAAGTCGTATCTGCGTTTATTATAAGCATAAAAGTCGGTTACGTGATATTATGGTCATATTAGGGATATATGGCTACGAATTATAGCACATTAGAATACTGAATAAGGTTAATGGTGTTTGAAATGTGTGTTTGGTGGCTAATTTAATGATAAGTCAAGTAATGCACGTCTAAGATTGTTGTGTATTCTTTACACGATTATGTGATGTTTATATGAGATACTTTATTTATTGCTATGCTATAAATTACGAATCCGATTTTTTTCCACTACCTCCGCTCGCGTTATAGTTTTTCCGTGGTACAAGTTCCGCTTTATATTTTCCTGGGATAAAATTGAGCCTATATTTTTACTTAGAGCTCTAGCACTACGCCGGCGAAAATTGCATTCAATTTCATGTAGTGGTTTTTGCGTGATGCGTGTACAAACATACAGACAGACCGACGAAAATTAGAAAAACTTGTTTCGGCTTCTGTTGCTTTCATAAAGATTGCCATATTAATTTTTAAGTACAATTTAATATACGTATACATTTTTTCCCTGTTTTTCTCGCAGTGCGGCTACGTTTACACATGTATATACATCGCCCTTCCATATATTTGAATTAAGTATCAATAATTTAAACTAATGATTGAAGAATACGTTTTATATTTCCATCAAATATGATTAAGTACTCTTATGCCAGTTTATTGAATTCATATCCTCCAATAAAAGTTAATATTTTTTTCCACATGACTTACTTTAATATCAACATTATTAGAATTACGCCGAATTGGGCGAGTGTTTTGAAGTACCGAACGCACACCACCGAATCTCAATCATAAAGAAACCATTTCTGCATCAGTACAGATCATATTTATTTGACGATTTGTCTAAAGAGCGATGTATTCGCAAATGTAGAATTATTTAAATTATCGTTGAATATCTAGGTGAGAGTTTCAAGTTGTAATAACGTTTCCGCTATTTACCCCGATGTTTGCCGAGCCAATGCAAACACGAGAGACTGTATTGCAGAGCAGAACTTTATGTTTATGTAATACCCGCTCTGAATATACATATTTGATGCTGAGTTTTGAAGTCATGACGAAATGAAGGGCTTGCAAATTAAAGGGCATTCTGTGTGATATGAAACGCAAAGAGAGATGATTTCTACTTTGTATTATGGATAATCAAATGTGGTATTGTGTGCATATTATTTCATAAATGCTTAGACTTTTGCTGTATAGACTTGTTATAAAAATAATATTATACAATCTTCTGTGTTCTGAGTCTTTACTTATTTATGGAGGAAGTTTGCACATTTGTATGTCGAGGTAGTAAAGTCCTACATTTCTAGTCGATTCTAAAAACTATGTAATTTATAAGAAGCTGTATTCCGTAGATGCTAATTCATTTTGTTTCGTAAACAGAGGTTTTCGTGGTCACACATCAAAAGTAGCAGAATACTATTTTCAAAATAGATAGTCTTAAAGATCGTAGGTCCCTAGTGTTGAATGTCGATAGAAGCCAATTTCATGTATTAGTCCAGGATTCCTACCTAACCTGTTCGCCGCCGTCTAATACGAACAAAATGCTTTCTACTTTAATAAAAGGTACTTCGCATTATCAGACTAGTTTTGTTCTCGTCGTTTGACTTGCAAAAGTTGTGTTAAAGCCATTACAATTATCGACGTTAATCACTAGTAAACTGAAATTAGTTAAAATGATAAACTGGATAGTGGAATATATGTACATAGAATACGTATATTATGTAGTTTTTAGTGAGATTAGAAAGAGTTGTAAAAAGCGTACAATTGGAAAACTTAAATGACATTCAAATAAGTGAGTAGCCGGCAAGTGTTAGTGAGTGTTGTGATGTGTTTGCAGATTGCGGAACACAATGTTTGTTTGTATCAGCAAAGTTAAACAAATGAGTATGTCTAGTAATACGAGACAGTACGATACACTCGACTCTAGTTTTAATTCGGTTATATTTGGAGATTGGAGAATGTTCTCATTCCGTTACATCCCAGGTCGGGCAATGATATTGTTTTATTTTTGTTCTATCAGCGCAGAATCTGGAGTTTGTCCCCGATAGGCTCGTCTCCTATGACGTCATAGGATTTATACGTATTTCAGCTAACACAAACTAGATTTCAGAGTTAGCACATAACTCACCCTTAGAAATAAGTGACCTAACTAAACAAAAGACGATTTGTTGGAACTAATAAAAAATATTACAACAATATAGAAGGCAATGAATTGGGCGGTCATCAAAAGGGAGAATCTCTGTTTCTATTCTCATAGAGTTATAGGGTTATAGAGCATGCTTTGGAAGGTCGTTTTTTAACAAAATCAAAAATTTTTAAGTTAGATCACTTTAGTTCTAAGAGTACTATACTGAATCTTTATTGTACGGTCTGTAGTTTAATGCCAATAATAATGTCTCAAGGCCGACCTGGCTCCAGACATCAAAGGGTTGACGGCAGAGGTGACAGTTAAACTGTTTTTCATCTTGCTTTTTATTATTTATACTTTATGACAAATATAAATACTTAGGAATATATGCTCATAAAACTACTCCTCTGTTTTATGTTATACTAGCTTTTGCTCGCGGCTCCGCCCGCGTTATAAAGTTTTTCAGGCTAAAGTTTTGCATTATAAAAGTAGTAGTTTCCCGGGAGCCTATGTTCTTCCCAGGGTTTCAAACTGTCTCCATACCAAATTTTATCTTAATACGTTGGGTAGTTTTTGAGTTTAAGACGTTCAGGCAAACGGATCCAGCGGGGGACTATGTTTTATAATATATATTTTTAGAACTTTTTAAGAGGAATAATCCCGTCATACATCATTGTTGCATAACTTTAACCGTTTACGCAGCGCACGCAACGGAAGCTCTCAAAACTAATAAATTGTCCCCGTATTTGCAACATGTTTCATTACTGCTCCGCTCCTATTGGTCATAGCGTGATGATATACAGCCTATAGCACCCCACAAATAAAGGGCTATCCAACGCAAAAAGATTTTTTCAGTTCAAACTGGTAGTTCCTGAGTTTAGCCATTACTGCTCCGCTCCTATTGGTCATAGCGTGATGATATATAACTTAGAGCACTCTACAAACAAAGGGCTATTCAACACAAAAAGAATTTTTCAGTTCGAATCGGTAGTTCCTGAGATTAGCCATTACTGCTCCGCTCCTATTGCGTATAGCGTGATGATATATAAAATATAGCACTCTAGGAACAAAGGGCTATCCAACGTAAAAAGAATTTTTCAGTTTGGACCGGTAGTTCCTGAGATTAGCCATTACTGCTCCGCTCCTATTGGGTATAGCGTGATGATATATAGAATATAGCACTCTACGAACAAAGGGCTATCCAACGCAAAAATATTTTTTCAGTTTGGACTGGTAGTTCCTGAGATTAGCCATTACTGCTCCGCTCCTATTGGGTATAGCGTGATGATATATAGAATATAGCACTCTACGAACAAAGGGCTATCCAACGCAAAAATAATTTTTCAGTTTGGACCGGTAGTTCCTGAGATTAGCCATTACTGCTCCGCTCCTATTGGGTATAGCGTGATGATATATAGCCTATAGCACTCCACGAACAAAGGGCTATCCAACACAAAAAGAATTTTTCAGTTTGGACTGGTAGTTCCTGAGATTAGCGCGTTCAAACAAACAAACAAACAAACAAACAAACAAACAAACTCTTCAGCTTTATATAATAGTATAGATTAGTTGCTGTAATATCAACTTTTTCAGAACATACAAGCTTAGACAAATATTTCAAAATTATAAATTTATTCAAACCAATGGTGCCCCGATCACCTCTAATACAACGTTGGACTACCGCTGTTCCTCGAAGATTCTAAATCATGAATGCGTTTATTTCAAATTCCCTACAAAGATCATTCGACTAGTAATTATGGTGCAATTATTTGTGCCATTTTGACCTAGCTGCCGGTGTCTAGACACATTTTAGCGTGTCATAGTGAAATGAGAAAAGGCTCGGCACAGGTGATAAACATAATTACAGTGTCACGGCCGACCGCTGTAATATGCTGTTAAATTATTTTAATGGAAAAGGTACTGCATTCGTCTACGCTGGTGACTTGAGGCTAGTTCATTAGAGACGACATTTTCTTCAAGAAAGTGGGATATTGTGTAGTTAAAATAATTATGTAACTTGTATTGGCAAAAGTAATCTCGTGACAAGCTTTTATTTCTACTTATATTATAAAAAAAAAATTTATTCAACCTAAAAAAGTTTTTCGTTTATTTATTTTGTATACATTCATGTAAGGTGATGTTTATCCTAAACATTTTTAAAATTATTTACCACTTGATAATTACCACGGAGACTTTATTGCGGTTTATAGATTTTATTCCAATTGGATCTAACATTACGTTCACGCGTATCTAATGGTTTGTAGAGTAGTTTTTTTTATTATAAACATTTCGAAACTAAATTGATATTTGCAGATCCAATACGTTATGATAATTTTGGACAAAAACAACAATGGACACGCATGTCTGCGAAATCAGGATCGATTACGCATGTGCATGTATTTACCGCGCTATTAACCACATTAACTGTGAACTAGAAGATACAGTTTAAGTATTAGGTAAGCGGGAAAATTAGCATAACACAAGGTTTCAATGCCGTCGCGTTCGTGCGCGCACTTTCAAAATACTCTTGTATTATGTTCACACGCCATTCAGTAATGTCAGTAATGTGTACGATGCTGCGCTTGTTCACACACAAAATAGTTTTACTTCAATCATAGTTTGGATGTATTGAAATTTCACCGTGTTAATTAACTTTGCCTTGAGAAGACGTATATCTTGTTTTGTCGGAGTGTGTGCGGATTGGACCTCATATTTGTCAGTGTTTACGTCGGAAGGGGTAAGGGATTTATTAAAAAATGTAATTTGAAATAATGAAAAGTGAGTGAATACCGGTGAAAGCGAATATAGAGCGATATGGACGTGAAATCATGACCAAGCTCCTTAAATAAAATTAAAAAAGAAATCCTTTGTCATACTTCGAAATCTGTTCTTTACGAAGGTTGTTTGCGAACGTCAAAATTTTATTTGTATTTTATTGCAGAGGTCTTAAAGTTCATAAATATTCAAAAGATGCGAAATGGGAAGCTGTATTAATCTTGTTAAACTTTGTTTTTTAAATTATGAACGTCTGCACATACTAAGGTTAAAACTATAACAAACCTTCAACGAATATATTTCCGCCACCAAACAGTAGTGTGCGGGCACTATCATATACCGGCTTGCAAGAAATTTTAGTCATGGTATTATTGACCATTTATGCGTTAATACCAATGTCGAGTGCAATATGGTATCATATGTCAAAGTTCTATCCGATATTGCCATTCTTATTAGCAGGGATGGTTCAAGCGAAAGAGCCGCTCTGTTTCAGTCATTCAGTTGCTTAAATATTAATTCGTAGCGAAATCTAATTGCAATACCCATATTGCGATGTTATAAGTCAAGAACAATATAACATATTATATCCTTATCTTTTTGAAACATTATCTAAATCAATAAAACATAGAGCATCATTTCTATAATAATATTATAAAGTTGAAGAGTATGTTTGTTTGAACGTTCTAATCTCAGGAGCTACTAAAGTGAATTAGAATGTTATTTCACTTATTGAAATCTACAACACTTCTGACTGCTATAAGCTTTTAATCTCGGGAAAATATTTGCCACCAAAAAACTTTTTCAAGCGGGCAAAGCGGCAGGCAGAAGCTAGTTATAATTATATAAATATAATCAGATTTTTATAAGCGGAATGATATATAACTTATATGAATGGCACGAAAGTGTGGCACACCCGCCGTCGGTGAGATGTCATATCTATTGTGCATTGTAATACCGGTGACAGAGTTACTTTCGTTACCCGACCCATATATGCTGGCGGTGAAAGTGAAGAATATTGAAGTTATGAAAGTACCATCCGTTCATGGAATCATTTATGCAGTCGGTTTTGTCTTGTCTCTTAATTTGGTCAGGTTTTTTGACTTCGCGGTAAATCATGCGGAAGTATCAGATAAGGCGTTGGATTTGTTGGTTTTTATTGGTATAAAAAACTAGAACATGAGAAATGGCTCGATCAAATTGTAACCTAAATTAGCCCGTAATTAATATTGGAATAACCTATAATAAGTATCTAAATCATTTTCTGATACATGATCTTATACCATTTTAGTCGAGTCAATAATTAAATTACGTTTTAACATGTGCAATCCATTTTTATACTAAATTTCTTAATAATACTTTTTCAACTTATCTGATATTTTTGGTTAGGTCGGCGGTTGGACCACTTTCTATCAAATGCCATTACTTGCATTCCAGTCGTGGTAGACACAATGAATGTCCTAAAAAGACTCGGAAGATGATAAAGCAAGTTTTATACGTTCTTAGTACGTCTCAATAGAATTCAGACAACATTATAATTATTCTAGCAAAGACTAAAGGCGTTTTAAGTAAGCATTTAATAAAATAGTTAAGTTCGCCCACACTAATCCTTGATGCGAAGAGCCTTTGCTTAGCAGTGGGTGGAAATCGATGAAGCTTGTTTAGTGAATTATTTTGCTTTAATACCAAGATGTGTAGGTAGGTACAGACGGAACTTGATACTAACATAACATTTTTAGTTAAAGTCACTAGCAATTTAAGAGGAATCGCTTGTTTTAAGTTGAATATAAGTAATACATTAAGATGTTCATAGTTCGTTGTCTTTTGAATTTAATTAGGTAAATATCATCACATCACACTTTTTTTTAAATTTCCCTTCCATAATTACCTGCATTTCCAAAAAAAAATGAAACAAGACATGACAAGAGAAGACTAAAACGCTTCAATCATCTTAATTTCTTTGAGATAGTTTCATAAATAGTTGAAACATTCATTGCAGTCTTTAGCAATAGCCGTATTCTCATTGATATAAGAAAATGTAAATCGCCTGAAGGTTATCTTAACCCAAATAGAACTGATGTGAGAAAAATATATTCTAATCACATATGTTTCCTTACAGCGTCCTGGGCCCTTTAAACGTACAAATATGTAATTAAGTTACTCAAACCATATTCGTGATTGGAAATTGATTAAGCGCAGTGAATAAAGTATTAGCTTACATCATAGATTTAGACAATAATAGTGAAGCAATTAGTGTTTCCAACTTGATAGTAAAAATATTTTTTTAGAAGTAGTTCTTTATAGTATATTATGCTCCTACTACTATTTCATACTTCATACAAGCATTTAGCAGATGTGATGACTTCTAGAGATATTGAACTGCTTATTATAAAAAGGCTTAATTGAATATATCATGTCTGCGAAATAACTGATTCTGGCGGCACACTAGATATCTAGGTATATTATGCTTTCGAATTTGTATTTCGTGTTTTTTTTTATTATAATGCCTGTGTAGACTTTAATATAGTTGTCATTGTCTTCTACGTTATGATTTATAGTATTTTTTAAAATTCTTATATCAGTATCATTAATTTACCTATTAATAACCTCATAATTTCCAATTCCAATTTATATAAACGTTATTGATCGGCCATTACTCTCCAAATCAGGAACACCATCACATTTATGAGCCGAAGGCAGTTTTAAATCTCCTTATCTCTGCAAGCCAGGTGTAAACCCGTGGCTTTTGCTTTAGGCTATGTTGCGATACAATTACGATCACCCTTCCTATAAGTCTATCTCTGTCCTTCATGGCGGTATGGGAATCGTTTTCGATATATTTCAGTTAAAGATGATTGATATTTAAAAAATAGTGATTAGCAATCAGTGTGTGCTGGGAGATGGTACCAAAAAGGGAATGAATGTGAAAATGATGAAGGGATATCGTTCCGGACATGCGTACTAGAGTGGGACGACGACAGCCGGCCGCCGAGCAAACGTCAGTTGTGGCCCGGTCGTCGCCGCCGCCGCTGTCGCAAGCGTACTGCACGCGCGTTCATTCATATTATTCACGAAACAGTACACATATCAAATTTCACGCGAAAATTTGATATAGTCGTCGTTTTTGTGCTTTGGTGTGTTTAAAAAAGTTTACGAGTTGAATCGGTAATTTTCTCACGATTATCTCACTTTCGCCGTTACTTAGATTTTGTGCTTGAAATTACATTTTTTAACGCTTCTGTGTTTTCCTTTTGTTGCTCAGTGTTTGTTTTCGTCTATTTTATTTCAGTAACACGTATGTATTGTAGTGTTTTTAATTTTGTACTTTATTATTTAACGCTTTCCAATATTGTTTCTGTGATATCATCAACAGAGTTGCTTTATCGTCTACTGATAAGTGTTATCTATTAGCAATTCTTGTGTATGAGTTAGCAAGCATTGCATTATTTGGGACAGACCTGGACTAAGCATGTATGTCTCGACCTTAAATGTTTAATACATGATATCATTATGTTGATAAGTTATCAGATGGTAAAGTTTCATCAGTAAATGCATATGTTAATGAAGAAGTGACTTTTTAAACACAACCAACACTTAAATACAGGCCATGACATACATAAATTAAAGAGCGTTTATTTTTCTTGTTTAACACTTAACTAAATGTACACGATATTTTCCTAATTTTATTTTAAGATCTTCCGAACATAGTTATTAGTAAGGAATTGGTTTTTATTTATTATTTTTTAAATTTATACAAATATTTTTTCTATGAAATTCGTTGAGAGGACGCAAGTAGTTATTTTTATCCTTAATCAGGAACGAAAGATTTTGAAAGGTATACAGGTTTTTGTCTTAATGTAAAAAATTATAATAAAAGACAACCAGTTAAACAAAAATATTGATTGGTCCCCGGTACGAAAATAGTTCACTTTATCGTGAATCACCCAGTGTATGAAATGCAAAAGACAAAGAAGGGATTTGAATATAAGAAGAGGGGGCCCTTGAAATTGATCGGGTGCTCCCCAGCCTCTGGTTAACCGAGCCCTTGAATCGTAGGCACACTTAATACGGCACAAATTTGATTTAATTCCGCGGTTGCTGTAATGTTACGAGCAAGATGTAACATGTCTCGTGACGTCATGAATAATAAGTTAGTAGATAAATTGGATGCTGCCTTTTTTTGCTCTAATATGATTGTATAGAAAGCGGTTGGTTTTATTTTTATTATTGAGAAAGAAGTATTATTGTAAGTCTATTGTGATAATCGTTGTGACAGATCTACTTTTATGATGTTGTTGATAAAAAATAATACACAGTTGGAATTTATTCTCTATCGCATTATAACAATTTCATTTAATCTATCTTAGATCCAATACATTTTGATATTTATAAGAATCCAGTAAGGTTGAAAATATTTTTACTTCAGCCAATTACAATCGGCAGTAATCACGTGGAGTAGGTTCACATGCTGCCTGCAGTTTTTTGTTATTAACAAGTTTGACATGATCTTTACAAACGTAACGCGTGCCACATGCATTCAATATGGCATCAGCAATATTCGGTTCACCATTCATGCGTAATTGGGGCCCGTAATGATGCGAGACCCTTTTTTCTCCGATCTGTCTCATTGTTGTGCCCATAGGGTGTGGGTCGTTGACATTGGCCTTCCCCTTTATATTTTGGATTTGCAACGATATTTTTCAACGCAGTTCGGATTACAATATATCATTTCTAATCGCGTTTTCGATTATCGTTGGTATATGGACGTTATAATCTCCAGTATAGGCTGATATCAACGTTTCTCTTGACCATTAATGGCTATCCATTGTAATATATAATCCGTCTATTCGAACGTTTTGGTAGTAAATTAAAAAAGCTTTAAAGTATTGGACAATGATTTGATACTTTTTCTAAATACTAAATTGATCCTATACTCTGCCGTCAGATATGTGGCATCGTAGCATTATGTTTATTAATTACCTCATTCATACAAGATGATGCAGCAACAATATGGAACTAACAAAAAATGTTCAAATACAATCAGATTAGGATCATATTATAAAAACAAAGTAGTTAATCGACTGGAATTTAAAGTTTAACGACAGGATTTTAAATTAGTCTCATAACGCTAAAGCAGCAAATCTTATTGGATAATTCTGTAGTACTGTCAGTTGTAACGGTTTAACTCATTCCAGTACCTCTAGTCAATTGAAAAAAGTAATTGCGTACTTCGTTGTGTCTGTATCGTTTGCTTCGATAATTACCTTTGTTTTGCTGGGAACGAGACGCACAAGTTCCTTTTATCTCTTACTTTTAGTTTATTGGATGTTTACAGTTAACGTCTGTTCACTTCTTTTCGCGGTTATTAGTAATTCCGTTCAATGTTGCTGAAAATTTTTCATTAAAATTACGTCTTATGTTTTTTCGAGTTAACTAATTTTCCAAATTTTAAAAGTTATCCGTTTTTTTTTTATAAATATCTCATTTTTTTATTTTACAAAAATATTTTTATATTACCTATAAATTTCACTTCTAAACAATGCCATCATAAACACCGGTCCATTATACCGTTAGAGAGCGGCGCATGAGTTCCGATATTTAAGTTGCATTAGCGAGGGCAACAATCTTTGATAACTTGCTGCCGATTGCGCAAGCGCCCTCCTTTTCGCACGTGTTCCTCGATTTTGCAACATGTTCCGGTCGTAAGGAGACTTCTCATCTTACTGAGCTATTAATAGCATTGCAACCTAGAATTGTAGAACACACATGTATCTGTTTAAACTCAACAGTAAATATTTTTTACTTGAAACTGGTGACTGTGTATGCAACGCTGGCATTGAAGTTAACTTACTCACCTTCGACCATACCTTCACCCGATTAAAGATACCCACATTGTATGTCTTCAGCGTCTTACGTTTAAACTCCCACTATATTCAATTTTATAGTTAATACTAAGTTTGTGTGAAGTTCAGCTAGTTTGCGTATAGTGCACGTGTTGGCATCATCAGTAACCGTAGCAGGTCTATCCTAGAGGGGCGTTGCACCGGCGCCGCGATGGAATGTGACCGATCGTGGTTACGAAATGCCGTGACTCCGCAGCCGAGGCTCTCCATTCGAATACGCAATTATATTATTCATACAAATATAGACACTATAGCGCCTCCCGTTCTTGTGCGAAATGTTAATAGCGAAATTCGTAAGTGAGTTTACCGGAGCCTGAGTCTATTCAGCTAATGGATCTCTAATTGCGTTTCTTACTTGGAAGGTTCGGGACTCCTCTTCATGGCTTTTTAATTACCTCTTTGTATATGGTGAAACATTCATTAATGTGCACGGTTAAGGTCGCCCCGGAAAACAACGAGGCCTATTGTTCCAACAGCTCCTTATATTGCGCGTAGCGGTCCGACATCATACGCTTCGGCCGGTTGAGCACCAACGCGCCATGTGCCTAAATTCTTAGAATGTCTGTTGAATTAATTAACCGTCTATAGCTCTTTTTAATATTAATTAAATGCAGGCCGTATATGGTATCGAAATTCGCGATGTAAAAGTTTTTATTTCTTTTTGAAACTGGCTATATTGCTCTCGATAAGTATATTATCTAAACAGCCAAGAGTGGCTAAGTGTAAAGTGTTATCTGCTCGTGAGTCGCTTACACCAAAGAGTGATGAGCGCGATTCGTCATGCTCCCTACATTTTGACCTACTTACATGAGGGTTTCAACTCGCAAGTTTTTTTTTTGTTTAAATCTGCCGTAAGTGCCATTAGTAGCGGAGTCGAGCGACCCCTATAAAGAAGTCAATCGGTTTCACGCTGTGTTAGACATTTTATTGTTTTATCCTCTCTGATCCGTTAGGGGTTAGCGTCTTCTTTATTCAACAGTAAAATATTTTATTTCTTCTTAATAGTAGTATATCAAGCAAGCTTGTTATCTTTCAATAAAAACATTTTTGTATTCGCGAGACAAGAAAAACATTTTGTTATCTGATACTAAATACACGGAAACGTTTTTTGAATAACAAGAACAATGAATATTTATAGGTCGGGCTCGTGCTCAGTATGGATAATAAAACATTTTTTGCCCCATCCTTCTTTTTAAACTCCTTCCGCGTCAACGTTTTTGTACATTGATTAATAGCTACTCCATTTAGATGAGATGCTTCAGATGATCCTAAACGAAAAGCGTTTTACACTTCATTGATTACATTACATAGCCTGATACAATTTGTGTTTCAATTAAGTGATTAATGATATGATATGCTGTATTTTTTGTCTTTTGTAATAACATTAATTAAACGGTGATACATAATTAAAATTAAATATCAATTATTTCTTGAAGACTATCATAGTTAATGAAAATGATCGAAAAAGGTATTCTATCTGTAAATTTTCAATTTGACAGTTCAATACGATTCGGTTCGGATTTATTAGAAAAGTGAGAGAATTCAAAGAAAGCTGCCAAATTGCAACTGTATTAAGGTCTAAATTTAGATCTATCAATACAGTAGCAGTCATATCCAATCGCTAGTAATGAAAGGTGCAACAAATCTCATTGATTGATCAGAATATTAATTGCTTCTCAACATAATTGCCGAATAGTAATTTATTTAGAAATATTATAGAAGTTTATTAGGTACTTATACTAGATTTAAAGATATAATACGACTTCGATTGATTTGAGAATAAATTAAGATGTTCCTATGATGCTTCTCCTTTTAACAAAAAGTAGGGTATGTTTGAGATATATTTATATGATATTATTTTTTAAGTAAGTGTATTAAAAAGTAAATCCTATTTCATATTCAGTATTAGACGTGACGTATCGAATTTAGAGAATTTTTATTTTCTTTACATATACCGAAACAATTTTATTGCTTAGATATTCACTCGACGCCTTAATCAACGATTTTTATGTAAACTTCACCATTATCTTTATACATAATATACTATATAACTTCCGTTTACTCAAGTACAAGTTCAATGGAGTCCAATCACCCGTGCTTTGTTATTCATTCCATCATTAAGGTAACAATCAGTAACACGGCCCGCATCGTTTGCCTATGTCAACTTGTGTTTACGCGTCCTGAGGTGCATCACAATCAATGTACGGTTAACTGGACAATCTAGCTTGCTCTAGAATCCTTAATATAAAGTAAATAGTAAATACATCGTTCCACGTTTGAATCACAATGGTTTGTATCGTTGCTACTGTTTTTTTTTTATAATTATTTTCAACCAGTGTTTATTTATTAATTGTTTAAGGACAGTCAGTAGTACACATACATTACATATAATTAATTTTACTTTAAAAACCACTAATAATATTTTAAATGCCAAATTACCTTCAGTTGCCACGGTATGCATTGAAATGTAAAAACAATCATTAAAATGAGTAATAATGTTATTGTTTATATTTTATAAACTAATCTTAGTCTAAATGTTTACAGAAACATACAACCCACAAATTCTTTCGCGCTTTTGGACTCTCGATTTTCTACACAGCAATATGTAGATAGTAGATAGGTACCGATAGCTAGATGTATGCACTTTGATGTCTCTCAACTGGTTTTACTTTCTAGTATAAATGGATTTTAAATCATTTGTCAAATTACTATAAAGTACCTTACCAGGCTTCTATAGAGTGTTCATAAACTCGCGTTATTACTAGTTTTCTACGATAATTGTATCTGAAAGTTTAATTAAGTCGGAGCTTACTAGTGAATGCGTAACCTTTCGAGTTATTTCTATTGAAATAATAATATATACTTAAGTATAATTAAACGTTTTAAGTTAAAATCATATTAAACGCTTTATAAGGAGTTGTATAATTTTAAATAAATTAATTGGAATGCTGTTTTATTACTTAAAACATCTATTAAATCATTAAAATTAGCGCTTTATTTAAACAACTGGTTTTACATTGTGCCAATTATCCTCAAGGATAATATTATATGCTGATGGCAGTTTTTTGTATCGTGTATTTTTGCGTGCGGCAAAACCTCTTGGGTGGGCAAAAACTGTAACTCTATACCATTTTGGGGACTCTATTAATGTAGAGTCGATTTTAATGATTCTAGACATTTACGGTCTAAATTAATATTTCCAACTCCTCCCTATCTTTCTATTTGATTAATTTCGTTGCGGGATAATGACATATTAGTTTTCCCTGAGACTCGCCCAACTTCACTGCTCGGTGTCATAAAATGCGTGCCACTGCTGATCCTGGCTTACAGGAGTTGTAGTGGTGCGTGTGAGGGCGGGAAAGTCTCGTAAATTTACGGTCTTATAAAAAATTCGTAAAGCTATGCTTAGTTAGTAATTCAAAACCCGCAAAACATTGATTTGATTTTAAAAATAACTTTTGTTAAATATCGCGCAGTGAACTTTATATTTCGTTTATATATTTATCTGTGACGTAGATAATTGCAATCGATTTAAATAATATACATCCATCTTTAAGATATAAAACGATATAATAGATAAGATAACTTTTGGCGGTGTCCTCCGGTGCTTTCGACACTTTAATTTTCGCTCGAAAAGTTATTTGCACACTCTCTGAGTAACAGAAATCCGGACAAAAAACGCGTTCTTTGATACTGGTTAACGGGCGAAAAAATGTACCCATTTTGGCCTTGAAAATGCTTTTTGTACAAAACAGTTTTTTGCGCGAACCTCTTCGTGTAACACGATATCTACTTCGGTAGGTGTTTGTTTATTTGCTGATACATTTTATGTGAGGCGTGCGGCACACTTAGAACAATGCGCCGTTTGTTATGTGTATTACGATGTAAAAAGTGCAGTTTGTAGGTACCTTTTTAATTTGTGGTTCTTGGTTACGTCTTATGATTTCGATACATATTGTGTATTATAGGTTGTTGGAACTTTAATGAAACTTATATTTTTTTTTATATAAATTAACTTTTATCATATATGAAAACGGATCTTGTACTTTTAGAGTTACAAAAATCTCTCGGGATTTATTTTTCACGTGCCAAGGAGGATCGCCGAAAAATTTGCCAAGTTAGGCATCTCAAGTATCAATAATAGAAATATTGGACAGGAGTCGGAAGTCTCAAGACACATTTGTGGCTTTTGCCTTCCTGTACGTTCCGCGCGCGGAATACAGATCGCCATATATAAGACCCCGCCATAATTTAATGCCCCTCAGTTAGATATAGTGATGATTTTTTGTACTTTCCATGCTTGAGATAGTTGTCACGTGCCTCGTACATCTCGATCGTATATTTTTTCATATCCAGCAAATTTGTATTCAGAAACAGCATGCGGCTACAAATTTCGGTTGGTTATCGAAACATAAATTCCTGCTCATTCATTCAATTTATTTGGTAAGTGTTGTGAAACACGAATGTGATATAAATAATGCAACTCATTGATAGTCTACTGTTAGAGAAGTCACGTAGTACTTGTTTGGTTGTTACGGTCTATGTCAAGGCCCATTTTATTTTGATTTCAAAGTTGTTTGATGACGTCCAGCCTTGTTGAGCGAATTGAATAATAGTATAGATTTGCAAAACGCCTACATCCATCGTTCTTAATTTATTATCCAAGGTCCTTTAGCTCAGTTGATCAATGCAAAGTTGATTCATAGAGAGGTCGAAAGTATATTGTGTGTGGTCGGAATATTAAAGTTAATCTACTCGTATTAGTTTTGAAATACAGTGTCTTCTAACACGAGGCATGATGCCTGATGGCGAAATGTATTTATTTGAATTTCGTAAGGATTCCGGCTCACAATTAGAAAGAACGTTTTATTGTTTAACTAACTTAACGAGCGACAGATCGTATCATACAACAAAAGTTATTTTACTAAGATTAACAAAAAAGAAAATATGTTTTTTTTTTGACTCTATGTTTGTTAGCCTGGCAGGGCCGGCTTGTATAAATACACCGGACTTTTGGGTGAGTGCTTTAGGCACACGATACCCCTAAATATGTTATGTATAAATGTTATAATATTAATCGCGCATTTTTATTCTAGTGGATCTTCCATTAATAAACTGACAGTTAGCTCTCCATTCCATTATTTCTTATTTATTCCCAAATTGATCTACTCTATTTTACTTAAATAATGTGCGTTGTTAAACTCTTCTTTTCTGTAAACTTTATTTCTCGTTTATTATTATGTAAGTTGCATTACTAACGACCATCGGACCGCACGTGTGTTTGTTTTTATAACGAGTCTCGGTGATTCACAATGGCGATTATGGCAGATTAGATTCGACTTTTTTACATAAATCTATTATATATCGGAGATATGATAGCAAATAGTGCGTTTATCTTAATCTTATAAACTTTGTCACATATTTAGAGATGGAATTATGGTAGAATTATGTTGATATGGATAAATTAAATTAATGTATGAAATTTTGATATAATTTTAGATTTTATCATAAAAAAATGTTATATCTTTTATTCTCTACATACCCTATAAGTACATAATTTTACAGTTTTAAAAAATAAAGTTGGAGCAGACAGTTAATTGTTTTTTTTTAAATAAGTACGACGTTAATGACTTATAGTAACTCGCCTATTTGCTATATTTTATGAGGTATTAAATTTTTTTATGAAAACGTGACTAGTCTTTAGAAATTTAACTCTCTTTTTCAAAATATTGAAAAACTGCTACAAATTCCATCCACGTTTGTGACTCCGTTATTTGACATTATCACTCGTATTCAATGCTATTATTAGTTTTTGCTCACAGCTGTTAACGGGTTTTGAACGTTATCATACAAAAATTGTGTTTCGGTAACTACATAAGTTATTACTTATGTAGTTACCGAAACCTATTGGTTCACTGTAGTGATATCACCGTAAAAAAAAAACAGACAGACGCATAAATTCATCACATATGTAGAATTAGTATATTTTACTGCATTAGTATTATCTGCATTACTTGGTGAGTGCATGAGTAAAAGATCAATTACATACATGACGGTACACCTGCGCACGCGCACCTTCCTGACAGATGATGGGGACATGTTTTTACCGCGAGCAAAACACCTTTCGACTTTCCTCCGTTTTAATGAAAAAGAAAGTGTTTAATAAACAGCATGTGACTGTAATCAATACTCTATCTTTCATCATTATAAATACATAGTATGTATAGAATTAACATGTAAATTGCAAATTATTGCAATGTTTCCGTTCTAACTGACTAATTTACTAAAATTAGACCATGCTATTGCATCATCCATCGTTATCTGTCACGGACAAAGGGATAAAGTGACTTTTAAAAACAGAACGTCTTAAAACTAAAACGTTAAAACGACAGTTTGATGTAATGCAGTTTTCTGACCATTTTTGGACGGAAAATAGGTCTCAATAACAATAGTTACTACCAAATTGACTATAATAACGTCCAATAGCGTGCCTTATATCCTGCTAAAATTTTAATGACAATAAATGAAAACCTTCTATTTAAATCTAGCTTAAATATTTCGTTTATTCGATATGTACTACATAGCTATAAGGTACATTGTCGTCATACGGTGTTTCCATAACAGCGTACTGAATTCATTTAGGAACATGTGTAAAATGAACCGTTAAAAAAACATTTTAAAAGGTTACTCATCGATCTCTGTCAGTGTATTGCAAAACGTAGGTGACCAGTTCGCAATGCGCTTCGTAAAGGTCCTGTGTTATATAAGCGTAGTGTGGATGTGTGTTGAGCTTAATTACCACCTGAACGAGTTAATTAAATGTTGTGATGTTTAAAATGTGAGCTCATTCAACTGCGTTGGAAAATATCATATAATTTTGTCAACGTAGACCTGTTTATAGAGTAGGTTTTTCTCGTGGCTTTTACCATGTAAGTTTTTTCCCGGTATTCCTGCAATTTTCCCGATAAAAAGTATATTCTAAATTAATAAAGGATTTGAAATCCAAAAAAATCCATATAGCGATTTCTGCGTGCACTTTTTACCAACATATCTTACAAGTGTCAGCTTTAATAATATTAAATTAATTCAGAAATATTTAAGTATGGCTTGTACAAATAAATCACCTAAAACAGTTCTATATTAGTCTTTGTGCATTACAGTTTAATTTATTATGTGCTCAGTGCTTCTACCATCCTAATCTATTTTTATTCCCTGACAAATGTATAACATCAATCATTCGTTTTACTCGACCATTAGTACCATAACGTTAAAAGTTAAGTACATTCTCAACAATATTTCACGAATCATTGAAATTGTTACAGAGGTTGTGTAATACTTACAAGAAAAAAAAGCAAACGAATAACTTCCTGCTTCCATTGATTCTAACGTTTATATCCGAATATAAACATACAACACTTCAAGTATTGAGCATTGAGCGAATGATTCATATAATATTCATATAGTTGCAGTTTAGTTAACCTACTTTGCATTTAAATGTCTAGTTTATACAAGTGCAAATTACCTTTAGGAATCTGAAACGAGCGCCATTGTTACTTATGGAAAAAAAATTGCGACGAGGAAGAACTGATAACCGAAAGATAAGAATTGAAAAAATATTAGTGAATTTTTGCATTCCTTTATTTTAAATGAAGATTTAAATGATTTAGCAAATTGATTATAATAATATAATCGATTTCATGTATCTTATTCCTTAAAGTTTCTTATCTATGTTTATATAATAGATTTTGTGGTTACCTTTTGGTCATGTTTCGTGTAATTTAACCTCTTGAGATCCTATGCACATAAAGACAACTGATTTCATCGCAATAAGAGATGCATAGCTTGGAAGATAGATAGTTTTTCTGCGTACGCTTGTAGTCAATCATTTGTACCAACCTCGGTCATAGGTGGCGCGAATTGTGTTGGACAGTTGCGCAACTCCTAACGACCGTCTTACACAACTGTTATACAATCGAGTTGCAGATAGTCCGCGCTCAAATTGCCAATGTCCGCTGAGGACTACTCTGGGTCAGTTTTTTGACATCGATTTTTAAACATTGGAAAATAGAACTGTGCCGGTGCCCGCGGTCGAATTTTAATTACGTATAATGGTTAGCGTCGACTAGGCTGAGATAATCGAGTCGAAGCGAATCGCAAAATGCTTAGTCCGAGGTTATGAATTGGTTTTATTTACATTCTGTCTTTACTTTGTATGAGGTTCAGGCAATATTTCTTGTTCTATGAAAATTGATAAACTTCTAATACTTTTAATGGTTTCTCTTTCAATCTTAAAATTGTATTTAGATAGTCATCACATTGTATTCGGTGCTACCTGCCAACGTTAAAAAATATGATTTTAATTTAATTAACCTCTATTTCATTTCGATAACTTAACATGAAACGTTTTAATTTAAGTAATAGGCAGACATTACCCGTTATTAAAACCAAATTTCTCGCTAACTCATGACTCATACAGGGCGATTCGTATCAAAATTCGCTAATGTTGCATTTTCATTCGTGCAATTCATTAGGTAAAGTGCGTACCTACTGCGTATTAATACGTAAATAGTCAAGCACCAGTGGGCCAAGGTTAACTAATGAAGAGTTTCCACAGTACATGAATAGAGTTGATTACAATGGTCCAAGCAGGATGCGAGGCAATAACGACTGCATTGCAATGATCTGCAAGGTCAAAACTACGATGCAGGGGATTGACACTTGTGACGTTGTAGTTGTGATTGAGATACTTTTATGGATTCGATACTTGCCTAACAAAGTACTGAATATCAGGATTTAATAAATTTTACTGTTTTGGTGGCGTAGTTGTATTGCTCACACGGTACCATATGACACTACTCTGAGGGTTCCAATTCCGGGGCGGGCCAAGTAATATCGGATTTTCTGCTCAGTATCTAACCGGAGTCTAGTACTAATGCTCCATATGGCGATAGGTCGACCCTATCATAGGGAGACATTGGTGAAAAGTGGGTGCCTTGGTTTCACCTACACCTTCAAGAATAAAGGGATGAGTCTGTGACTTGAGTGTTGATAAATACCTAAACGTTGAAAGGAATGATTACGCAATTTTATAATGGCAGGAAGGAATAAAATTTGAAACGATAATATTTATTGTTCTTTACGGCATTCGTATATTCACACGTATTTTGGATTTAACAATTTACTACTTGTTTCCGGATCTCTGCAGATTTGTTAACGAGCTTAATTGGTTTCTTTGTATTAAAGTAGGTAGGTCTTATGTCATCAGACATTCACTAAATATATTACAAAGCTGAGTTTATTTGAGTACATAATTCTCATTAAATATTTAAGCAACTGCTTTTTGTTCGCGTATTACTTGAATGACTAGCACAACGCGGAATTCGTATGTCTATTAACCCAAATTGATCTTTATTGTACCACGGCCTCTTCATTATATCTTAGTGGCATGTCACTTGGCAACGCTTGTTATATCGAACGCTGCGAGCTTCGTGTCGCGCCCACCCCGATATGCTTTTAATCCACGCAAAAAGCAACTCTGTTGATGGTACCACAACTAACCCCCGTGGCAGATCCTAACGTAGTTATTTCTTTCCTTTCCAGACAAAAAATGTAGATAGCTCGTAGGTTGCATCTATTAAAGTAAGATGTCCATTGACCAGGCGTCGCCACTGGTGCCGATCAAGCCGCAAACGCAGAACGGGCCGTTCATTAAGAACAGTCATAACAGAAGCAGTTTTTGTGGGGTGACTACGAACGGCAATGAAACGTTCAAAACTTTCGCCGTCAATCGCAAGAGTTGGAGTGGACACGTGACTTTGCCACTTCAAGAGTTCACGCCGGAGGAGCAAACTCCGCAACTCGCAACATTTCGCTCCGGGACCGGAACGTTTCCGAGAAAGAGGGGACGGAACATTAACACTACAAACGGGATATTATCACCCAACGCCAACTCGGTGCTGCAGGCGTTCAGAGGAAATGAAGTGAGAAGGAGCGGCAGTACCAACGGACGACGTTACGCCGAAATCGGAAACTGGAGCAAAAGGTGAGATTAGTTTGTTTGGACGGTTCGTTGATTATTGCATTTCTTGTAATGTTTCTGATTAGATTGGCACAAGAACATAATTCGTTCGCCTCTTTATGATAATGACTATAATGTTTTGACGTGAAACACTGCTTTTTCTAATTAACGTTTTTGATTGACATGCTTGTGGCTCCGTGAAACAGTTATGACACTCACCGTCTTTTTCCATGATAAGTAATAATAACTCATTTCTAAAGCCGTAACCAGTTTACTAATAGACGTTGTAAACCGGGTTTTATTTATACTGTTTGTCTTGTTATGTTCGTGTTTTACTGTAACAGAATTATAACTGGTTTATCAGTAATGCAGTATAGGTTTTATTCATTTCCTCAATTTTGTCTTTCCAGACATTGTTCTTTTGTTCTACGCAAGTTTTCCAATTTTATTCTGTGAGCGTTCATTTCCTCCTATCCGGAGCGTCCCTTCTCTAACGTTCTTTTTATTAGCTGAAACCGTTTAAGGAACATTGATTTCTGAAATCTAATAAAGATTCATAACGTAATAATTCTAAGCCTTATCATATTTTGCGATGATTCAAACTGAATATTGTTCATTTATTGTTGAATGATTTTTGAGTACATGTGATTTTATAGCAAGCCTGCTGTATCTATTTTCTAATATATTTTTTTATACTTTTATGGAATAAAATGGATCATGGTAAAAATATTTCTGTATTTGGTCATCGTTTACATTATTAAAATAACGAAATTCAAACAAATATTTCCAATACCATTCAAATTACATTAATAACAGCTATTACAGGGGCTGACAAGCGATTAATAACAACAAAACTTTTCCGAATGTTTACGGCATTTATCTAATCGCAATCTTCATTATCGTGGTTCCCGTTGCCAGTAGAAAGTTCGTCCATAATTCTCGCTCACTCAATTTGGGGCACACTAAGTCCGCCGATAAGACGTCAGCCAATAATCTGGACTGGTGCTTCGTCTTTTTATTAGCAGCTCGCTTTATCGCTATGACGCGTCGTCAGTGCGATGTTATCAGGCCCAGTTTCCCTTCACTATTAATATTGTGTGTTCAAGATCTGCAATTTTGTATATTAGTTCTTCGGTTAAATTATAAAAAGGAGTAGAATTTAATGAAAAAGGGATTCTATCAATCTTTGTATATTTAGTATTTAATTATGGAACTGTTATTTTTGCAATCATTATTTGTTCCGAAATTTAATATTTATGCGTAGTAGCAACTAGTGCTATCAACTCTTGATTCATAGTTATTGCATGTCACATGTTCTGGATTAATGATTTCACAACGTTAACATAAAGTACATTCGCAAAGGAAACATTGTATTACAAAGACAAACGTCTTCTATAAATGTCATTGAAAGCGAGGCGGTAAATACATTGTATCGCTATCCGCGAACGTTTACCCGCCCCACGTCAATTAATCCCGATTCCTTCACGACATCTCATTATTTCGAAATACCGGCTACAGTTATCGACTTTCTCTTTTTGCTCAAAACTATTCAGTATAATTATTCTGAATGAATTCATGTTCATTCAGTATCATTTGCATATACAAAGTTGTGCGGTATGCTGTTTAACATAGTTCGCTGTAGACGATTATCAATTGAATAGCTTTGGCTCAATTTTATAAAAAAAAAAAATATCAATTAAATGTAGATTATTATGCGTCTAGGAATATAAGGCATGCAATTTTAAAAATATTTTTAATTATATATTGATAAGATCGAATCATAAATTTAATAACTACACTAATATTTTTAAATATTATAATAATTCAAATGTAAAAAGTTCCATCTTTAATCTATATAATTAATTTAACACATCCATTCAAGAACCAGTAGCACCTACAGATGAAAAATAAAAGGTCCGATGTTTACGTTTGGATCGGGTGTGTTTCCAAACAGAAATTATTTTGAAAC
Source organism: Manduca sexta (assembly GCF_014839805.1). Lineage (NCBI taxonomy): Eukaryota > Metazoa > Arthropoda > Insecta > Lepidoptera > Sphingidae > Manduca > Manduca sexta. Next base: position 4,989,310 of record NC_051125.1, read on the forward strand.
ACAAGTCGGATGCGCGTCTGTATCACAAAAAGTGTCAGTTAGACCTGCAATCAAACTGAAGGTCTCGTCAAGACGGTAATTTAGTCCAATTATGTACGCTACGGCTTTCACTCTTCGATGGATTGCTGCCGCAGTAAATCTTCTTTAAGAAAAAAGGATTTGAATGCATTTTCTTGCCAGTGTTTTATAAGGCATAATAATGGTTACACACTTTGCCTTTTAGGGAACGTTGTTCTACTTCTGGTTTTATTCTGAGGTTATTATGGCATTAAAATCTAGTTTTCGGTTAGATCAATGTGTTGTTACGTGATATTTTACGACGTACATATATCTTATTGGCGAATAATGATAGGTTAGTATTATGTGTGCGGTCAAATCCGGCTTTACATGTTATCGTTAATAAATTAAATTATCTCTTTTCGGTTTTCGATAATCATGTATTATCTATTTTTCTGTTAAGTGTGTTTATGCATTCATGTATTTTTTCGAAATAACACTAGTTTTCGGATTTACTCACGGTTTTTAGTTTTAAAACAATAGTCGTTATATTTTATTATTCGTCAGTTCTATAGATACAAAAGAATATAGTAAAGCGGATCGTTTGCTTGATGGTGAACCAAATATGTCTAAAAATAATTTATAAATTTGTTAACATTTTCCTAATAATATTATAATTAAAATACATACACGTTTTCAAAACTATTCTGGATAAACGAACATATTTCAGGTTCATGTGTCGTGTTACGGAAGCCAAGGCCGCTCTTGATAATTATATTCTATAATAAATTTGGCCTAAACAGAATTTCAAACTAAGCTAAACATTAATGTAGTTTACAACTCCATTTACGGTTTGCCGTGTAATAATGCCGCTGCCAGGCGAACTCCAGTCTAACTCCAGCTGTAACATAATATAGTAGGGAACATCATCCATAGGTATGTATTATTTAGGTACGTATGTTTATAAGATACTTAGATTATGTTCAGTCATTTATTCTAATGTATGTTTTTACCTTTTTACGTGCACGGGAAAGTGACCTCACTGCACCTGTGGTAAGTCGAGTGGGGTCCAATAGAATGTCGACTGACGAGAGATGATTACCCCTCGACAGTCGACACAATTATGCCGGCCTATTGGAACCGGATATACACAAGCTGATCCCGGAACACGACACACGTGGGCCACTACGCCGATTAAAATATATCCTACCACCAGCAAACGTTACTTTTAGACATAATTCTGCCCACCTAACACTGCAACTAGTAAGCAAGGATCGGCACACGTATTATAGTCACAGACCCTTAATATTTTTATGGTATGGGTATGTCCGTATTGTCCTTAACCCGCAGCAATAGAATCGAAGAATAAAAAGTGCAAGTATTGTTTTTTAATAATATTATTAGTTGGACCATATATAAATATGATACAATCAGTTGGCATTAGAGCAGTGTGATCTCCCGATAGTTGCTATTACGAGGCTGGCCTAGACAATTGCCGGTATTACTCGTTATCTATGCACTGCCATTACAATTACGTAGTCACGGTTCAATGAACGCACCGACATTCGCACGTATAGTGGACTGTCGGACAGGATGGAAATCTCACCTCCGCTGTGTGAAGGCGTTTTTCTTCTATTACTATATTAGCAGCGGTAACCTAGATAGCATTCGTGTTAATAACTTTGTGACAAATGAATTGGTACTTAATATTATTAGAATTTCATATGTGTATATATATTTTTAAATGTCATAAGACTAAACTTTTATTCGGTAAATTCCCGATTAAATTAATATTTATCGGTAAAGTCGCTTAACTGTAATATATAAAAACCACATTTAGTACACTTTCAAGTGAGATATAATATTATGTATTATTAGGTTACGTCCACTAATTTTCAAGAAAAA